>NW_027070140.1:66234-330090 GCF_002906115.3 Quercus suber
GGGGGGGGGGGGCTGAATAAGAATAAGCAATGGTATAATACATAATAAGATAATGTTAACATTACACATTATACTGTTATGTCTGGAAAATAAGAAACAATGATCAATTTTTTTAAAAAAATAAATAAATAAAAGGAATAATCAACACAAGCAAATTGAAGCATTTTATTAAATATGAACTTAACCTTTTAGGTGATGACCCGTTGAAATATGATTGACTAAAATATATAAATATGAACTTAATAACATTACCCTTTAGGTGACACGTTGAAATATGATTGACTAAAATATAAATATAAACTTAGTAACATTATTTTGCTTAATATGCTGACAGTTTAATTACTTCTGGTTTTTGGGAAACTGGAATGGTTCTCGGACACATGTAGCCTTGTAATTACAATTTTGGAGTTGTGTTCCAGTTTTGTCCACGCAAAATATTATTTCGTACAGTTGTAATTTGTTAAATTGGTCCGTATTGCACCGTATCTGTGGCGTCAATTTGAAAGCCTTTTCAATTTCATCCTTGATGTCCATGCTGTAGGTTGGCATGTCAGGCCGAATTCCTGTTTTAGAAAAAACCAAAAGAACAAAAAATTATATATATAACAATGTTTTATTTTTTTTCAACACAATTCAACATCATAATAGAAATGTAAACCATTATTTTTAAGCATCAATAAAACCTGATAATAATAATAAAAATGCAAACCTGCCGAATACAGTTTTGAGGATAGGGGAAGTTCTGCTGCTATAGAAACAACTTTTGCGAAGTACTCAGCTTGAGTGAAGGATGTGCAGGAGCCATGAGCACTCCATTCGTGACTCCAAAAAGGTTTGTTATTTGGATTCTCTACTTTAATTAAGCTTGGCCAGTAGTACTCCATACTAGCTATGAGGTCATCATGCAGCTGCAAAAAATGTGAAGAAAAATAAAATCCAAGACCACAACATAACAATAATAGTGGAAGTACTAAAATTAGTATTGGTAGAAAAAAAAAAATATATATATATATATATATATATTTTACCTTTTCTAAATTGAAGTAACGAGCTTTATTAGAAATTTTAGGGCATGAGACCGTATACCCATTCTTTTGTGGCCACATCCCATGAATGATGAACCAATTTGGCCGGCCATTATAACATGTTACTTTACCTGTGTTGCAATAGGATTCTGGCCATTGCAACACAAGGTGAAAGTAATCATAGTCTACCCCCTCATTGTTGCCATAACCAACCCCCAATACAAATACTAAAACCAACGAGACAAACAAAATAAGTTTCATTTTTGCTCCTTTACACTACACAATCTCACAAGTTATGATAATAAAATAATTCACGAAGAATGGGGCATATATAGGCCCCAACCAACCTATTTGTTTGAAAATTGTTGAATGTTTAATGATGTTACCATCCTACCTTTGGATTAATTATAGAGGACAAAATTAGGCAAAATACTTGAATTACATTTTTTTTTTTCTTATATTTTTTATGCTTACAAAATTTTCAAAATAACAAAAATCAATAGGTATATCATTAATCAAATATTTCAATTTCAATTTTTAGTAGTTTAAAATTATGCATAAAAAATAAGTTTCTGGATCGAATAATAAATAACATAATATTGACACGAAATTTGGCATATGTGTTAGTGAACATAAAGAACATGCTATCAATAGTTATATTTTCAAAATATATTGTTATTTTAATTTTTTTAGTGAGGGTTGTAGCCAAACTTTATCTAATTATTAATAGAATGTGTATTTCACGCTTTGTCCATCTCTAACATGTGTAAATGACTTTCGCATTGATTTTTTATTCATGCTTTTGTTAAAGTAAGGAGGAGATAACTTACCAATTTTTTTTTTTTTAGATAAGAAACTTGTAACTTTTATTAAAACGAAGATAACTTACCATTTTATACCGTAGAAGCAATAATACCACTAAGTTATCCAATAGCATGCATGATATTTGAAATTTATTTAATAGTGTATACAACGTGTGAAACCAAATATATATAGATGTAGACTTTTGACTTCCAAAATCATAAAATCAAGGTGTTTAAGTCATTGAGAAGTGATCATGTTTTTATTGTTAATTAAACATTTTCTCGTAGTGAAAGATGGGAAAGTAATGAAAACAAAAGATAACCACACAAAAATTAATCTAATAACCAATTTTCTATATTGGATTTTTTTTTTTTTTTTTTTTTTGNAAATTTTAAAAAAAATATATGTTAAAAGGAGTGTAAAAAAGCATGAATATACTGCTTAAAATCATGGCTTCTTGTAATTTATATAGTGGGTGTTGCTAAGTGAGTTTAATTAAGTTTTTTTTTTAACTAAATAATTAATCTTGTTTTGATGCATATAATTTGATAACACTTCTTGATAAGGATATATATATATATATTACCAAGAAGACACTCAATTTAATATCACAAGTCTATATATTACACAGTCTAATATATATGTAGCACTTTAGTTTGGGTTATGTTTTTCTTTTCTTTTTTTAAATCATGCTTAACTAGGACAAATTGATAGTTGATTGAAAAAAAATGCAACCATTGGATCCCTCTGCACTAATCCTATCATTGTGAATTATAAAAAATATTTTGGCTTTAAAGCAAAGATAGAGTAGTTGATTTTGAGTCCATCCATAAATGCACAAAATTGTCTCTTGTTCATGGTCATGTACCACAATGGCATACAGCTGCATAAGATGATGAGGAGGTTGCTACTAGAGCTCATGATCTTATTGTCTTAAAATATAGCCTGCTAGCGCTCACATTAATATCTTTGTGAGTCTTAATTACTTTGCAATACAAATAACTTTTATGTTCCATCTTTTTATTATTTTTCATCATTTCCTTTTTTTTTTCTTTTTTCTTTTTTTCTTTTTTCTTTTTTTCTTTTTTTTTTTTGTGCTTAGTTCAAGTCTTTATCTATTCACTTGTAAACCACTTTTCTTTTGGACCGAAGTGGACCAAAACGGACCTACTTAGACCGAATGGACCTAAATGGACTAAAATTGACCGAAGTGGATCCAGAGGGAAGGAAGTGGATCGAATGAGACTGAAATGGACCAAAGTAAATCCAAAGGGACTGAAAAGGATCAAATGAACTGAATTTTACTGAAAGAGACCAAAGTGGACCCCAAAAAAAAATTTGAGATAAAAATCCGTCAAGGACAAGATTCACCCCACTTTATATATTTGATACAAAGAACGAGGCAAAGAACATGATAAATTATGTTTCATGTGATTAAGAAAATGGTGGCAGTGATTTCATCAAAAATGTTAGCCCTCTAATACAAATGTTTAAAGAAAACAATGTTTTGGTTTATGCTTTTAGAATGGCCAAAGATTGCTTTTGCTTTGTAGAATATAATACAACAAATATGAGATTGCATCACATCAGTGGTTGTACATATCATTGTTCACAAGCGATGTAGTCACATTTAATATTAAAAAATAAACATTCTTCTTTTCATTGTTCAATTTTTTCGTATGTAAACATGGGTTACAACTTAATAATAAATAATTGGGTTAGGCTAGAGGCCAATATTGATTCTTTGACTGAATTGATTGTGGTCTTGCAATAGTAATTTTCATCTTACCGAATTAACAACAAATACTATATTACAAATTAAAATGAGATATTGTTTGAGGATGTACAAAACACATATGTTTGAATAGGATATAGTTATTTGTGTTGCAAAGTAATTAAAAATCACAGAGATATTAATGTGAGTGCTAACGGCCTATATTTTAAGGCAGGAAGATCATAAGCTCTAGTAGCAACCTCCTTATCATCATCGTATGCAAGTAAACTTGAGTTCTTAAATCATCAATGGTATCCAAACAATATTAATTTCATATAGATCATGCTTTTTCTTAGGATCCACAAAAAAAAATATGATGCTCATGAAGAGTGTTGCAAAGAAAAAGAGATACTAACCCATCTTCGGATTTTGCAATCACAATTAAAAGTTAAAACTGTGAAACGTTTTAAGTGTGAGTTTTGAAATGGTAGGAATTGTAATATCCCACTTAACATATTGATATGTCAAATCTATTGCATTTATTAAGTAGTAAACAGTCTTTAACCAAGTAAACCAACAACCATGGCATATGTTATATAATGAACTTCAGAGTCTCAGGCACCAATCTAACTCATACCACCACTTTCCACGAAGACAAGCAAGACGGAACCAGGATTCCGAATTGGTGGTGCCAATAATTTGTAAACTGTGGTTGTTTGAGCTGATTGTGGAAGAGGACCAAATTTTATTTTCCTTGGATCCAATTCAAATTAGGCCGTAATATACCTACAATTTTTTTGGTAACCCGGGAGCTAGTGTGACTCCGTCCTTGAAGACAGGCTAAGCCTAACCTTTAGCATACCTCCATTGGTAATGGGCAGAAATTCTGTCATATTCAGATCGGGTTTATGGAATCAAGAACTCTTTATTTATATAGCAGTAATCTCACCTATTCAGCCATTATATCTCAATGTGGACAATAGTATGACTCCGTTATATTGATCCAGTAGATAAACGAGAACAAAGAGCCATTACCAAAGTGTGGATGATAACTCTAAAGCCACTCTTTTTTTTTTTCAAAATGTTCGGGATACTTTAATATTTATAAGTGATTGCATAAAGCCTAAGCCTATTGGAATTATAATGTCTACCCCACAAGGCTCTAGAGTCTAGACATTGCCAATCAGGACGATTTCTTTCACATTGCTATGAAATTGAAATCGTGAAAACATTTATTGTTTCAGCTAAATAAAAATTATAAATAAGATTTTACTCAGCTGAACCCCTTTTTTTTTTTTTTTTGTGTGTGCGCAAAATTTAAATCTATATATATAAGATATAATTTCAACCTATAGCATCCTCTATATAATGTTTTTTCTTTATCATTAGAAGACACTAGTTTAATTCTTGCTAAATTAGTTCAAAATTCAAGTCTCTTATTAAATAACAAATGAACAAACTGATACCTTCAACCTCAACGGTTGATATACAACTTACAACCCTACTTAAGCTAAGCTTGATATAAAAACCAAACAATAAAACATCTCGTCATTTGGATAATTATTGAGAACACAATTTTTAATACGATGTGCATTAAAAAACAAAAAACAAAAAAAAAAAAAAAATTTCTTTGAACCCCTGTATATTTAAAATGACAAGCATTCAACCAATCTATTTAGGAAAAAAGAAGAAGCAATATTTAATTTTTTATAGTGATGTCACAAGATTAATAATTATCTTTTCTCCAGCACGTATGCTCCACAATCCACATACCATCTTTATTCAATTTGTATATCATTTATAATGATATCTTTTGAAGGTTTTTTTTCCCCAGAAAATTATGAAGGGTGAATTCTAGCTAGCTCAACTAATAAAATTTATGATGGTTTAATAAAAGATCTGAGGTTCAATTCCCGCCTACACTAAAAACTGATTGATGTCTTAATCTGATCATAAAGAGCTATTATCAAGAGCGGACGCTATAGGCTGAAACTCCCAAAAAAAAAAAAAAAAAAAAAAGGAAATTATGGGGTCAAAAATCAAAATGCCATTAATTTGGGAAATTTTAGGGTTGAAATGTATTTTAGAAAAGTTTTGGGGTTAAAATGTAAGTTTGGGAAGTTGAGTTTGTGGCTTGTGGACCCACGGGTTGGGCTTAGGATTCTTTTTTTTTTTTTGATCATGTTGGGCTTAGGATTCTAGATGGGGTAGGCAGGAGCTTTTAATTTGATTTGGGCCCAAGGTTCTGTTTTGAGGGCTATAAGAGTTTTCTTTTTTTCTTTTTTTTTTTTGGTTGCTGCTGTTGTTTGTGTTAGAGGAGAGGGTTGAGGATGATCGATGTTGATTGTTGGAGGATGAGAACCAAAAGGAAAGAGGAAATACCAAGGTTAGGCCATGGGAATGGGGTTTTCCTGGGACCTCGGGGACCTCCCAAAATAGACTGATGATTTTTTTTCTTATTCATAATGAATAATGAATAGGAGAAAAATAGGTATTTATATAAGGTTGCTTAGAATTTTGAGAATGTAGATAAGAACGGTAACCACTTAATGATAAGAATGGTGACACCACTCAATTTTCGCCCATGATCAGTCAAATTAAAGGAAATTTCATGATTTTAAATATAGCACCAAAATTAATCTAATCGCATGGTTAGATTTCAATTAAAGCTCAATTAAATTTAGCCAATCGCATAAAAATTAAAATATGATATGACGCTTAAACATTTGAAGTTTGAGGGTCGTTACTATTTTGTAGTGAGGCATACTAAAACTGAGCAAAGCGATCTAATGTTGGGATTGATCTCTTGGGGTAAGTGATTTTGCATTAGAGCACCAAAGCTCTAAAAAACCTGCACAAGTCTCTCTTAGCTGATAGCCTAACATTGAAAAAATGAAAATAAATTAAATCGTCTTGTAATAGGATGGGTAATGTTGAGTGGTTTCGGGCTTAATAAGTGAATGAATGTTAGAGGAGAAGATCAGTCAGATAATAAATACTAAGCAGTAGTCAAGATTAATCATCACCTGTACATGAAGCCAAATAATATGCAATAATGCTTCAAAATAAGAAGACTATCTAGACTCTAGAGAAGCAAATGTACAATTAATCATAGGGTAAATTACAATTTTCTTATCCTGTCTACTTTGATAGGCCAATAGGTTTAATTACAGGGTAAATTACAATTTTTAATCCTAAATTATCACCCAAATTATACTTAATCTCATGAATTATTGAAATGCATGATTAATCCTTCAAAGTTATAACTTTTTTTCAATACTCTTTGCCATCTGTTTTAGTATTAAGTTTGATGGAAATTAGCATTAAAAGACCAATTTACCCCTCTCTCCAAAATAGATGACTAAAGGGTAAATTAGTCTTTCTATGCAAAATTATATTAGGATTAATTCAATTAACTACAAAGCAAACGTCAAAGGGTTAAGTGTAACATATTTTTAAAATGGGAAATGCTAACGAATACGCTTAGGGCATTAGTTAATAATCCATTTTAGGAAAGTTTTGACAACATTTTTATGGGAAATGAAAAAAATTATCAAAATATTAATTGTTTTTTTTTCTTTTTCCATAAAAACTTTCTTTAACTAAGTTGTTAACCAATGCACTAAGGAAACTCATTAGCATGACCCTTTTAAAATTGGAGGGCTGATTGTGCGTTTCGATAATTCAAGAAGATAAGTATAATCAAGAAAATAATTTTCGGTAAAAATGCGTAATTTGCCCTAATTTATAAAATATCATGGAACCTGCAAGCTAACTGTGAGGTCCCTTTCAAACAGCTTTTGGGAGGACACAAAGATGACCTAGCATATATCCCTGTAAAGGAACATAGTAATTTTTGGGAAGCATTTTTTGTTCATACAAGAAGTCACTCTTTTCCATAAACATTTCATCTTGACATTCATGTAATTGGGGCTTTGCTGAACTTCAGATTCTCAAACGCATGGAAACTCTGTGTGTTCCTCAAAATTTCGGTATCCCATTTAAATCTTAATCATTCTGTTTGTTGAAAGTAGATAAGAATACATAAATTAAGGAAAATAAAATAAACACTATTACATATTTTGGAAATCTAACAGTTAAATTGCATTGTTGATTTTGTCAATTAGATATTATTAACTATATAATCTATAAGCTCATATATTTATGCATAATTTGAAACTACAAACTCTTGCAATTTAAACAATTTATTGATGACATAGCTATTGATCTTTAATTTTCTAGAAATTTTGCAAGTATAAAGAATATAAAAAGAATATGTAATCTAATGATGGATTTATCAAAATTCACCTTCAATAAAAAGATATTGAATAAGGTTATAGTTTTAGGTTATAACTAATTTTGTAATTAATTTTTGTCCTTTATTTATTTGTTGTTATTTTATGAAAGTTGATGCTAATTACGAAAATCACATTCCTTTTATAGTATGCAGGTGCTCTTGGCGATGACAACTATCAACTATATAGCATCATTGCTAGTGGTGTAGGTAGAGAGTTAACAACTTCAAAATCACTGCCACCATTTTCTTAATCACATGAAACATAATTTATATTGTTCTTTACATCATTTTCTGTATCAAATAGATAAAGGGGAACGAATCTTATCTAAAACGGATTTTTATCTTTAAAAAATTAGTCCATTTTGGTCCATTTCAGTCACTTTGGTCTCTTTCGATCTATTTTGTTCCAATTATGTTTATTTGGTCCTTTTCAATCCCTTTGGATCCACTTTGGTTTATTTTAGTCTAATTCGATCCACTTCCCTCCCTCTAGATCCACTTCAATCAGTTTTAGTCCACTTAAGTTCATTCGGTCTACTTTGATCCATATCAATCGGTCCAAAGAAAAGTGATTTACAAGTGAATAGATAAAGCCTTGATCTAAGCCACCACACACACACACACACAAACTTTGAAAGTGAGAAATAGATAAGACAAACACACATAAAAATGAAATTGTAAAATTAAGTAAAAAAATATATCGATAAGGAATTGATGAAAAATAATAAAAAGATGGAACATAGAAGTTATTTGTGTTGCAGAGTAATTAAAACTCACATAAATATTAATATGAGTGCTAGCCGCCAATATTTTAAGGCAGNTATATTTAAGGCAGCCGCAGAGATCATAGGCTCTAGTAGCAACCTTCTCATCATTGAATGCACTCAAATAATCTTTAACTCTTAAATCATCAATGAAATCTAAACAATATTAGATTTTATATATGTCACATTTTTGCTTGGGTCCACAAACAATATGATACTCATGAGTCATGAAGAGTGTTGCAAAGAAAAATAAAATACTAACCCATTTTTGGATTTTGCAAACATTGTTTAAAGTTAAAACTATGAAATATTTTAAGTGTTTGATTTTTTTTTTTTTTTTTTTTTGAAAGGTTAAGTTTTTGATTTTTGAAATCGTAAGAATTGTAATATATCCCACTTAACATATTGAAAATAATAGTGATATGTCAAATCTATTGCATTTATTAAGTAGTAAATAGTCTTTAACCAACAACAATAGCATAAGTTATATAAAGAACTTCAGAGTCTCAGGCACCTATCTAAATTGTAAATTTTATGGATTTACAAATTCAGGTAATGTGAGTTTTATAGGCTTTGATGCTAAATTTTAGAATAAAACTCCGGATACTGATGCTCTAACTCATACCATCACATTCCATGAAGACAAGCAATACGGAACCCGGATTATGAATTGGTGGTGCCAATAATTTGTAAACTGTGGTTGTTTGAGCTGATCTGTGGAAGAGGACCAAATTTTATTTTCCTTGGCCCAATTCACATTAGGCCCTAATATACCTACAATTTTTTATTTTTGGCAACTCGGGAGCTAGTGTGACTCCGCCCTTGAAGACAGGCTAAGCCTAACCTTTAGCATACCTCCATTGGTACGGGGCAGAAATTCTGTCATATTCAGATCGGGTTTATGGAATCAAGAACTCTTTATATATATATATATATATGGTAGTAATCTCACCTATTCAGCCACTATATCTCGATGTGGACAATAGTATGACTCCGTTATATTGATCTAGTAGATAAACGAGAACAAAGAGCCATTACCAAAGTGAGGATGATAACTCTAAGCCACTCTTTTTTTTTTCTTTTCTTTTTTTTCAAAACGTTCGGGATACTTTAATGTTTATAAGTGATTGCATAAAGCCTAAAAGCCTATTGGAAGTATAATGTCTACCCCACAAGGCTCTAGACATTGCTAATCATGATGATTTCTTTCACACTGCTATGAATCGTGAAAACATTTATTGTTTCAGCTAAATAAAAATTATAAATAATTTTTGAAAATGCTAACGAGTGCCTTTAGGGATACTAGTTAAAATCTATTAAAGAAATTTTTTATATCACTTTTATGGAAAATGAAAAAAACTATCAAAACATTTTTTTTTCCCATAAAAATTTCTTTAACTGGATTCTTAACTAGTGTCCTAAGGGCACTTGTTAGCATGACCCATAAGTTTTTACTCAGCTGTACCCCAAAATTTTGTGTGTGTTGTGTGCGCGCGAGTGCAAAATTTGAATTTATATATATATATATATATGAGATATAATTTCTACCTATGGCATCCTCTGTATAATGTTTTTTCTTTATCATTAGGTCAGGACACTAATTAATTTTTTGTATAGATTGGTTCAAATTCTAAATCTTTTATTAAATAACAAATGAATAAACTAACCCACAACCCCAATGGTTGATATACAACTTTCAAGACCCTAATTAATTTTTTGTGTAGATTGGTTCGAATTTCAAATTTCTTATTAAATAACAAATGAACAAACTGAAACTCACAACCCCAATTGTTGATATACAACTTACAACCCTACTTAAGCTAAGCTTTTTTTTTGATAACCACTTAAGCTAAGCTTGATATAAAACCAAACGGCATCTCGCCATTTGGATAACTAAAAAGTCAGTCAACCGTAACTATTGAGAACACAATTTTTAATATGGTGTGCACTAAAAAAAAAAAACATTTTTTTTAACCCCTGTATATTTAAAATGCACAAGCATCCAACCAATCTATTTAGGAAAAAAGAAGAAGCAATTTTTAATTTTTATGGTGATGTCACAAGATTAATAATTATATTTTCTCTGACACCTATGTTCCACAGTCTACATATCATCTTTCAATTTGTATATCTTTTGAGGCCCCCCCCCCCACACAAACACACAAACAAACCTCAAAAAAAAAAAAAAAAAGGAAATTATGGGGTCAAAATGCCATTAATTTGGGAAATTGTAGGGTTGAAAAAGTATTTTAGAAAAGTTTTGGGGTTGAAATGTAATTTTGGGAAGTTGTGTTTGTGGCTTGTGGACCCACGGGTTGGGCTTAGGATTCTAGATGGGATAGGGTGCAGCTTTTAATTTGATTTGGGCCCAAGGTTATGTTTTGAGGGCTATGGGAGGGTTTTTCTTTTTTTTTTTTTTTGCCTGCTGTTGTTTGTGGTAGAGGAGAGGGTTGAGGATGATCGATGTTGATTGTTGGAGTATGAGAAATTGAGAAGCAAAAGGAAAGAGGAAATGCCAAGCTTGGGCCATTGGAATGGGGTTTTCCTGGGACCTTTGAGGCCTCTCAAAATGGGCTGATAATTGTTTTTCTTGTTCATAATGAATATGAAAAAAAAAAATGTATTTATATGGATTCTTTAGGTTTTTGAGAATGTGGATAAAAAATTAAAAATGGTGACATCACTCGATTTTCGCCTATGACCAGTCAAACTAAAGGGGATTTCATGGTCTTAAATATAGAACCAAAATTAATCTAATTTCATGGTTAGATTTCAATTAAAGCTCAATTAAATTTAATCAATAGCATAAAAATTGATGAAAATATGACATATGATGCTTAACCATTTGATGTTTAAGGGAAAAGTTTTTTGTAGTGAGGCATACTATAACTGAGCAAAGCGATCTAATGTTGGGATTGATCTCTTGGGGTGAGTGATTTTGCATTAGAGCGTCAAAGCTCTAAAAAAGCTGCACAAGACTCTAAGCTGATAGCCTAACATTGAAAAAATGAAAATAAATTAAATCTTCTTGTGATAGGATGAATAATGTTGAGTAATTTCGGGCTTTATAAGTGAATGAATGTTAGAGGTGAAGATCAGTCATATAAATGTTAAGCTGTGGTCAAGATTAATCATCACCTGTACATGAAGCCAAATAATATGAAATGCTTCAAAATAAGAAGACTATGCAGAGAAGCAAATGTACAATTAATCATGTAAACATAGCCTATTATCCTGTCTACTTTGCTAGCCAATAGGTTTAATAACAGGGTAAATTAAAATTTTCTTATCCCGTCTACTTTGGTAGGCCAATAGGTTTAATTATAGGGTAAATTACAATTTTCAACCCTAAATTATCACTCCGATTATGCTTCACCATATGAACTATTGAAATGCACAATTAATCCCCCAAAGTTATAACTTTATTTCAATGCTCTGTACCATCTATTTTAGTGTTCAGTTTAATGGAAATTAGCATTGAGAGACCAATTTACTCTGCTCTCCAAAATAGATAGCTAAAAGATAAATTAATATTTCAATATGAAATTATGTAAAATTTAACAGTAAAATAGACGTTAGGGAGATAAGTGTATCGTATTTTTAAAATTGGGGAGAGTTGATCATGTTTTGATAATTCAATAAGTTAAATATAATCAAGATAATAGTTTTTGGTGAAATTGTAGAAATATGTAATTTGCCTAATTTATAAAATATCATGGTTGAAAACCTCACCTCTAGCAAGCTAACTGAGAGGTGAGAGGTCCCTTTTCAAACAGCTTTTGTGAGTACACAAACATGACCCAACTCGCCCAAGCATATGTCCCTGCTTTTGGTACATGCATGTTTTGCTCATACAAGAAGTCATTTCTTTCCGTAAACATTTCAACTTGACAATCATGTAATTGGACTTTGTTGAACTTCAAATTCTCACAAGCATGGAAACTTTATGTGTGTGCCCCAAAATTTGGGTATCCCATCCGAATCTCAATCATTCTGTTTTGTTCGAAAGTAGGTAAGAATACATAAACTAAGGAAAACGACCTATTTTGCATTTTTACAACCAAAACTACCGCATTGAGTCTATATATAATTTATCAAAGTGAGAATATGTTTTTCCTATCTGACAACTGTCAAGGTAGTTTGTCCACTGTAGATTGAATCTAAGTGCAAACAGAGTTCTTGATCGCTGATAGCGTTAAGACTTAATGTAAAAATGCTCTATTGTTAAAAAAAGTAGGCAGTTAAGCAATAAGAGGTACCAGTTGAACCCCAAATGTTTCTGATAAAAATGTCAATTGAGCCATAAGACTCTTGACATACATGTTTCACTTAATATTGTTCTTGTCTGAATCCTTTCTTAAATGAGAACTTGATCCAACTGCACATCTTGCGGACAACAATCCAGCCATTCAGGTCGTTTTGTGTGCACTTTAATGCCTCTTCTTGTGTTTTTGTGGTATTCTTGCATTTGGGTCAACTTGATATAAACTAGTGCGATTTTTTTTTTTTTTTTTTTTTTACCAACATATTAAACGCAATAAACTAGTTCCAACTTCCAAGTACCCTTCAGGGGAAAAAAATCCAAGTATTTTTTTTTTTTTAAATAATAATCACATATACGTCATTCTACACGCGAATCTGTGTGGGGGGCATGAATAATGATAGTCACTTACAATTAAGATTCTCAAGCAGCCAAACAGATGTTTACAGTGAAAAAAAACGCATGGGTTGGTCTTACAAAATATCATGCGCTGTCTTTTCAAACCATTTTTTTTTTTTTATATAATACGTTAGTTTCAAGTTGGCCAGGATATGAACTTTGAATATCTTTATTGAGATACTAACAAGTTGAATTGTAAGATTTTTTTTTTTTTTTTTAACGAAAATCAAGAAAATTTTATTAAAACTGCAAAATTTGAACAAACTATTCTGAATTTCCAACTAATTTTCCAACTAATGCTTGCTTAGCTATAACTACATCAAAGAAAACTTGAGGGGCAGAGCGTAAATAAACAAACCAGCCAGCCTGTTCGATAAAGACCAGGTTGTTGAGTAATAGGCTGCACCTAGGGCTGTAAATGAACCAAACCGTTCATAAACAGCTTAAGCTTAGTTCGATAAAAAGTTCGTTCAAGTTTGTTTGTTTATAAACAAGTCAAGCTTAACCTTTAGTTTTAGGCTTGTTTAATAAACAAGTTTAGCCTGAGTAAAAAATATTGTTTATGAACAAACTCTTGAACACCAAGACTCGATACAAAAGTAACAAAATAAGTTGAGTCTAAGCTTATTTATGAGTTTGGTAATAAAATTGATATGAGCTTGACAAGTAAACTCATATGACTTTAATTAATTATACTTGAGAGCACTCATTCAAACCAAATAGACTAGATAATAAACTTAATATAAGCTTGATAATATACTTGTTTTGGATCTCAAGCTCAAAAACATGATATTGAGCTTGAGTTTGGGCTTGATATTGAGCTCGAGTTTGGCTTAACTAATGAATCAAGTCAAGCCAAGTCAAGCTCAAGCTTTTATATTTTATAACAAGCTCAAGTTTAAACATTATTATTAGGCTTGCATCAAGTTCAAGCCAAGTTTGAACATTCTACTTTTTCTGTCAAACCGAGCTTGAACATTCATTACTCAACAAATCTTGGCTCGTTTACAGCCCTAGCTGCACCATTTGCTTCTCTTAGAACCCAGTTAAACTGCATATTCTGAGAGAGATTTTCCAGCCTAATTGTATAAGAAATCAAAACTGCAATTCTCCATGGATCCTCTCAAATATTCATCGATAAATAAAAATTAATTTTTTTATCAAAGGAAAACCTAAAAAAGAAAAATCTTTTAATTAGATGTGACAATGATTGTTTGTTTTTCTGAGTTTTAAAGTGTATAAATCATTAGTGTCTGTTTGGTATGTAAGTTCAAATAACAGTTTTCAGTGTTTAAACAATGAAAACTATGGGTTCTAAGGAAAAGTGTGTTTGGTAGGAGTGTTTGATTAAGAGTGTTTTTGAGTCACAATTCTCAATTTAAAGTGTTTAAACTATGCATTTTATGTACTTATCCAAAGTAGCTTTTAGTTTGTGTGTAACAGTTTTGAGTAGCATTATTGTACGTAATTATTTTGAAAATTATAGGACCAGATAATATTGAGCGCACATAAAACACACAATTTTTCTTAAAATGTTAGTAGTTAGTGTCCCTCATGTAGGAAAACGGTCCCATGCATACAACTTAATTAGGTGAGCTGATCAAGTTGCCTTGCTTAACATAATTGAATCAACTACTACTATTTCGACGTAATGAGATTCCCATCCCAACAGACACGGAAACATTTAAAAAGCAACCTTAGCTAGCGTGATAGTGCCTTCTTTGTGTGTAAAGAGCTCTCTCAAGCTCTCTCCACCTTTTCTTTTCTTTTTTCTTTTTCTTTTTTTTTTTTTTTTCCCTAATCACTCTCCACCTTTTCTTTTCATGCATCTGACCACCAAAGCACATAATACAGAGTACTGTTTGTTACACACGTGTGTATATACAAACGTGCATGTTAAGTTTTAGCCTAATACATATTATGTGGACTTTTTTTTTTTTTTTTTGGTGGGGAACGATCAAAATAAACATATAATATAAAATATATGCATCTAGTGAACTGGGGTATTAAGGGCCGTTTGGTATGTGATTTTGAGCAACAATTTTACATGTATTTCCACACACTTTTTCACCTACACGTATTTTCAAAAAATACAAATAACGTTACTAGAACAACATTATCAAATGAGCCTAACTCTTTGCAAGCCTAGGGCACTCAAAGAATTGAGCATATGTAAGATTGAGTTATTTAACACACGAACTCTATTTTGGCCACCACTTTGAAAAGCAAGTATTTTTCGATAAATATATAAATATATATATATATATATATGTGGAATGGAAGAGCCATGTGGATGTGAAACCTCTAATGCAAAGACACAATCCCTACCCAGACTCGGTGCAGAGTAGGCTCTGGTACATCTATAGAAGCGTATTAATAATTATGGATCTAGCAAGGAGAAAAAAGGGCCAAACAGGAGCAAGCTTTGGCCCTTAGGGCATCTATTAACATTTCTCATGTAATGATAGAATGATTGAGTAGAAGCATGAAAGAGATAGCACATATAAAAGTTTACGTGATTCGGCTTAACAGTCTATGTCCATAATAAGAAAACCCTTAACGATTGCATATTATATTAAGAACTTATGTTACAATGAACCTAATATATAGTTTATATATTAGAGAATATTTTACTAACTTAAGACTAACCATAAATCAACCTAAAGTTAAAATATGATTGTTTTACAAGTACATAAATCTACAATTGGTATAAGCAACCCACACCATAATATGTCATTTTCGAAGTTATGCTCCTAGTTACAATCATTTGGCCTCCTTTCAATGGATCCAAGCATATAGACTATAGTCTATACTAAGGATTGTTGCTCAAGGAACAACAAATGCATGTTTTACCCATCTACACGCCCAACTCAATAAAGAGGCCCACAAAATGGAAAACATATATAGTGGAACTCTAAACATCCCATGCATGTCTAGTCACTCTATTTATATATGGAAGCTGTTTCATAATGTTCTTCAAAGTACGAGCTCACAACAGGAGTAGAAGACATCTAAATAGGAACAACTCTTGTGCATTATGCGGGGAACAACCAGAGTCCAGAGTCCAGAGTCCAGAGACACAGGATCAACTATCTTTCTGATTCTCTGAATTGCCACTTCTCTCACGCCATTACTGCCTAGCTAACGTGTCTTTGTAATTTTGTTGCACCTGCACCCGAAAAATAAAAAATTAATCACAAAAGCGTTTGAAATATATACGGAATCATTTCATACATACAGACAAAGTAAAGGTTTAACTCCAAACATATATTTACAAATATTTTTCTCAGTCATTAAATAGATTATTTTTAAATATAGTTTTAGTTATATAATTTTTTTAATGAATTATGTGATATATTTTAATAATACATATAAATATTCTTATAAATTGTCATTAAAAAAGATAACTTCAAACATGTTTAAAGTCAATTTTTATTCATACATAAGAATTTTTCTTTCAAATAATTTGATAATTAAGCAGGGTTGAATGTTTCGTTTTCAAATGATAGGAGGTTCAAGGCTCTTCGAATAATACAACAACTATTAAGACACATGGCTTCAAAAAAAAAAAAAAAAACTATTAAAACACATGGCCAAAATAATAATTAAAATTAATGATTTTATATTTTGATGACCAAATGGCCAAATCAAAATTTGAGTTGAAAATGGCCAACAGCACATCATTGAGCGTGAAAAGGCACCATAGATTAGAGATTGGAGAATTCGGTGGAAATTGGAAAGTAGCCAACCACGCGCACAAGTGACAAACCACAAAAGACTTCTCTCGATAGGATAAACTGAAATTATCGCGACAAAATCAAGACTTTCCGGCCATGTCATAATGACGCACAACGTGCGCACCATACGTTACTTTTCTATTGCTAACTAATCTCGCGCGCCATCTAAAAGCGCTCAAGCGCGCGTTGTTTCTATAAAGCCAAACTAGCCGGATAGATGGCATGTGTACAGGCAACGATGTTTGTGAGGGCCCTCCAATCTGCGTGTTTTAACTCAGTGACTCATTTATTTTTGGAATAAATTTATTTTTGAATATGCGTCATAATAGTAATGAATTTAGTATTATGTGACATTGAACATAAGTCACACCCCTTTTAAAAAGATTTAGAACGGCTATAAATGCTCTGATGAATTATAGATCTCATTCATTTTATATATATATATATATATATATATGAGGTGGTATTGGTATTACATAATTTATATAGGACAAAATTTAGGTATAATATTTTAATATTGTTATTTAGATTCTCTTTTTAAAATTTAGTCATATGACTATTTAACAAAAAAATATATTTTATTTCATGAGAAAAATTCAGATGGCAAAATCTTAAAAAGAGAACCTAAGGAACAACACTTAAGTATTGTACCTAAGTCTTACTCATTTAATATATCAATATATGTATCTATCACTCTCTCACATAGATGATAATCCGACCTCATCAAGTCACACTCGCAATATAATTGATGGACGTACTCATCACATCGAATCTCGCTAAAATTTGATGGAGTACTTCCTCGATAGTGCATAAGAATGAGTCAACTGAATGGCATGATGATCAACTGAAGTGATGAGCCACTAGTTCTGCCACTGGAGCTGAGAAGACGTGGAGAGACTTATGCTATGACTAGAGTGATGACGTTGAGATGACTTGTGATCAGTTAGATACTTTGTATCATAATATGATTGTCAATTTAGTATTGTCATATCCTAATCTTCTTACTCTCTAATCTTATCTAATCTTTCTATTAATCTTTGTGATTTGAATCATTTGAACAAAGTAAGATTGTAAAATCATATGATTCTAATAGCCTCATATAGTACCAAAGTTTAAGTGACTAAATTGGAATGCCATATATAATTTAAGAAATAATAATTTAATAATACAAATAAAAAATAATAATAATATCTGATGTATTTATTAGTAAATTTTTAAAACAGTAAATAAGTTACAATGAAAGAAAGTGTGGAACTAAATGGAAAAACTATAATTCTTCATATTTTGTTAAACCAAAAATAAAAACAAACAAACAAAAGTAACTATTGAGTTACCCCATTCCATTTCTATGCACAAATGTAAACTCAAGAAATGACAATAGACAGAAGCAACAAGATCTCTTTAATCAAGTGAGCATACATAATCATTGGCAATAGCTACATTAAATGACTTGGAATAAACTCAGCATCACCACACTTTGAAGAGAAAATGGATTTGTCAATAAGTATTGAAGGGATGAAATTCTTTACTTGCCAATAGGCATTGATCAATGGACTAGACTTGTGCACACAATAACATTAATGAGAAACTTTTCCAACCACTTTTAGAATTAAAGATTGGAGAAAAAATAAGAGTCAAATTATCTTTTCATGATTTTGCGTAGAGATGGCTTTGATGAGAATTATTAGTAAAAGAAACTTGAGAATCGAAATTGAAAGAGAAAATCATAACTGAATTGGACACGCAATTTTAAAGATGTTGTAGTCACTGGTACCTCTATTAGATAACCACATAAAGAAAACCTATTGGACATCTTTTTTTTTTTTTTTTTGCTAAATTATTGGACATCTTAAAGTATTATAAAATTTGAATAATATGATTAAAATGTGAATAATTTTTTAATTTTTTGAGAATATATGTATATATATATATATATATAATTAATAAAGGGCCCTTCTTTTTAGAGGAATATAACCCCCTTTCATAAGGAAAAAAAGAAAGGGAAAAAATATAAAAAAAGACCAAGAAATGTGATAGTTCTGGTCGGTTAAACCAATCACATTGAAAGAAAAAATCAGGTGCTAATGAGACCACGTAAACAAATGGGTCCATAATGGAAAAAGTTCATTCTTTCTTTTCTTTTTTCTTTTTTAAATGGAAAAGGTCATTTCAAAGGCCCGTCGTAGAAATTTCTAGGAACGGATATAGAACCATCCTCTAAAGACCACTCTTATTCTTAAGGGGGAAAAACACTTGTATAATTAATCTCCCATGGACCATGGTATACACGAGAATCTCCTTTTCTTTTTTTTTTTTTGGCATGTTGTGCATTTCTCACGTGCATGTTTGATTACTAAATATATTGGTTTTATGTGCATGTAAGATAAGTATATACAATATGCAAGGCTTAAGATACCGGCTATTAAAATAATAACAAGGTCTTTTCCTTTTTCTTTTTTATAATTTCAATTTATAGTATCCCTTTTAATAATTATGCTCATTATTATCAAACTAAAATACCAATAAGTTTTCGATTTTTCGGTGTAGACGGAGATTGAATTCTAGATCTCTTTAACCTTTAACATATTCAATAATATCTTGAAAAATATATTGTCAATTTGTCATGCATGCATTAATATCATTTGGTTTTGGATATATATATATATATATAAAGATGAAAAATAGTTTTATGTTTTTTTTTTTTATGCATTTTTAGTTAAGTGGAAGTTTTTGTATAACTCAAAAAAAAAAAAAAATTAATGGATGATTTTGTTTTCAGTATTGTTGCGGATAAGCTAAGGTATCTTATTAATTTATCGGATACATACGTCCTACAACTTACAATATATGAGTCCAGTTTTTGTATAACTCAAAAAAAAAAAAAAAAAAAATAGTGGATGATTTTGTTATCAGTGTTGTTGCGGATAAGCTAAGGTATCTTATTAATTTATCGGATACATACGTCCTACAACTTACAATATATGAGTCCTACACAGTTATAAAATCGATACGTGGGTGATGGTAGTTGAATGATCGACTAAAACTTCCAGCACCAGCCGAAAAGCTCTTGCCAATACAGCACAAAAGGTTTTGTTCCCATGCCACTTTATTGCATTTACAACCATGAAATGCACTCACAAAACCTAGTTTGAAATGATGAAGCCTACACGCTTCTTCCTACAAAATTTTCAAACATGCAATCATATATTTGTTTCCACACTAACAAAGCATTTGGATCATTGCTCTCTTCTTAAACATGCTGCGTCATACTTCCTTCCTACCACATTCCATCTATTTTAACATATCAGATCACAGTGGTCAAGTATAAATGCACCGGTGCAAGAGTTTAGAAAAAAATGCTAGGCTACTAGCCAGAACAAATTTTTATCGCACTTAATTATTCAGTGTAATGTCATGATTGGTGCAATACCACATTTTTCATGAACTCACACTCACTATTAATACAATTTTTATACCGCACCAATCACAAGACAATACCTCAAACATGTTGTAAAAAAAAAAAATATATATATATATATATAATATAAAATTGAGTTAGTACACTTATAGTTAGATTTAACATATAAAGCACACAACACAAGTCATAAATATAGTGAATGACTGAATGTGATAACATGTTTGCTTTTTTTTTTTTTTATTTTTTTTTTGGGGGGGGGGGGGGGTGGGGTATAAGGCATGTTGAAACTGTACTTTCACACTTAAGTAAGGACTCAGTGCAACAAGCTCTTCTATAAAAATTATTTGTCACTCACTCTCTCTCTCTCTCTCTCTCTCTCTCTCTCTCTCACACACACACACACACACACACACACATATATATTCCAACTTTAGGATAGTTAGAGTTTGAATCCATGATACTTGTTTTATAACTTACTAATAAGATAAACACCTATAAAAAAGACACATATAAAATAGGTGTTTTATCTTCTTCTTCTTTTTTTCTTTTTTTTGGCTATATATGTGTTTACATGAAAATGAAACTTACAAACTGAAAAGTTTGCCCTCTTGATCAATTCTACGTTGAGTGTCTTGCATTTGTTTTTGGCACGTATCAAAATAAGCTTTAAAAAGATTAATTCATTTCTTATACCATTCCTACTTACTCAAAAAATCTAACCAAATATTCATTATTAATAGCTATTTAAAGTACCTTGATGAGTGACAAACAATCCCTTCTTCGTCAAGTAATGATGTCATTATAGAACACATACACGAAAAACAGGTTAGAGAAGATGGTATAGACCTTTTGTAACCTATAGTATATTGGCAACAATCTTTAAAAGTATAGGTTTCTTGTATTTCAATGAGTATAATTTTTTTATTGTCAAATAAAGAATATAATTTTTTGTCATCAAATACAGAATTTAGTTGAGAAGAAGATGCTCATTTGTTGATGTGATAACTTGTTATTTACATAAATCTATTATATATACAACTTTTATTAATATCAATTTCAACATACCAATTTAACACTTCTAAAATAAATTATAAAAACTATTGAGACCTTATCATAGGTGGTAGTTATTAGTTTTAATTTGACCCCACCTTTGAAATTACTTTTTTAACAACTAACTAGTCTCATCACACGCTCTTTGCGCATGGGATGAGCTTTTTTTTTAGTGGTCATATTTTGTAGAAAAAAAACTATGTTTTTTTTTAATTTATATATATATATATTTATTTTAAAATTTTAATTTATAAATGGATAAAGAATTTGAAAATTAATAGAAGAGTTGTCCTATTTTTTAGGCAATGTTTTATTGGGAGTTAGAGTTGTATTTTTACCAGATTATTTTTTAATTTTGTTTTTACTTAAATATAGGGACGTAGAGGTATTTTTGAATTAAAAAAATAGAGATGCTATATCTACAACAATTTTACAAATTTTTACAACAAATCATAGGTGTTAGTTGTTATTGGTTTCAAATTTGAAAACAACAGTAAGATTACTGTTTAAAAATGTTGTAGACATATCATTTCTCTAAAAAATTGAAAAAATCCAAACCAAAAAAGTCCTTAAATAGTAGTTTAGATAACATTAGTAGTGAGTTCTAATTAGCTTAATGGTAAATTATATTATAATTGAATAAGAGATATGAGACTTAATCCCTATCTACACTAGAATCTGATTAATATCTTAGTCTGCTGATAAGATGTATTATCAAGAACAGATACCATAAATTGAAATTTTCTTATAAAAAAAAATAGTAATAAGAGTATCATTTTCTTTTCAAATTCAAGCATTGAAGAGTATCATTTTCTTTTTTCTTCTTTTATGAAAGCAACTAAGAGTATCATATTCATATGCTCCATTACGCCCAAAAATAAAATAAAAGAGAAATATACGAGGGGATCATATCCTCCACTTCAATCTTTGTCGCACTTTCCTAAAATCAACCAGATCTGAATCTCTAATCCTACGCATTATGGGACCCACTCACATTATCACATAGTTTCACACTAATTGTCCAACAAATCCCAAATTAGAAACTGACAAAAACCCAAAAAAAAAGGGTCCCACCAGGCGCGTGAGAACCGAGTATGGACTTTTGAACCCAACCAGCCAATCCCAATCCCTCAAAAAGATACAGCCACAAAAGAAAAAACCGCGAGAAAATTTATGTTGAATTTAAAAATGAAAGCCACGAAATGAAATAGCGCAAGTAAACCGACAACATAAAAAACTAGTGGGTGGCATGTTGCGTAGGAACAAAAAACATTGTACATATGTTGCATTGTCTCCCATCTTATCCTATTTATTAATAATATATAATTTTTATAATTCAATAAAAAAAATTTGTTACCATGGTTGAGAGGATAGCCAGTTGAGTTATAGAGCTTTTGATACTATTTGTGCGTTTGGATACAGTTGATGCGCATCCAGTGTCTACATTTTTTTTAGAAGCGTGTAAAGATAGTTTTTGAGAGATTTTAGTGGGTCCTGTGCACTATTTATGAGACCTACAAACATACTTTTTCAACAAAATTTTCATTAAAAATTGGTCCTACAATACTATTCACACATTTAAAAATTATTTTACTACAATGTTGTCAATTTTCAGCAAAATAATTTGTATCCAAATAGACCTTATATATTTTTACAAATAAATAATAAAAGAATAGAGATAGAGTTTGAATATAGACATGAATACAGTATCATTAGAATATCATTTGATATTTTTATTTTCTATAATATGTGAAAACTTAATATAGACTGTTCATTATCTTATAAGCCTTTTTTGGTATAACTTATAAGTTTGGTTTACATTTTAGGTTAGCTTTCGTCCAATTTCTTTAAAAAAAAAAAAAAAAAAGCTTTTTTCTTTTTAAGACTTAAATTTATTTCCAAAAAAAATTTTGGTTTCCGAATTTTTTTTTTAATTTCCAATGTATAATTGTATTTTTAGTCAATTTATTTTCTAATTAAAATAAATTAATGAAAATAAAATATCCAACACTAGGAGTACGAGCCGTTTGAGAAAATGGTTTTTTTTTTTTTTTTTAACTTCTTATTTAAAAACAATGTATTTTAATATAAAAAAAAATAAATAGACTTTTTTTTTTGTTGAATAAAGGAAATATTATAGAAGGCCACCCACAAAAGTACACCAAAAAGGCAAAGTGCCAAATGGTACTAAGAGACCAAACAATCTCAAACTTAGAGCATTTGTATCAGTTCGGTCATATAAAAATTTATGTCTATTTTAACATAAGAACATATATTTTCTATTTTACATACTCACTTTTCAAAACACACCATGTTAGATTATCTATTTTATACTATATTTTACTAAAATATCAATTTTTAAAAATTTTTTAAAAATTTTTTCTCTTTCTGCACAAACAATAACTATCTTTAACTCTCTTCTTTCATACTCGAGATACGTAAAAAGAAAATAAAAAACTAAATGCAAAATAAATAATGTCAATATAAACTTACACAACTATTGTAATAACCACATTAATGTGAGTGCTTTTAGCATCTTACTGTGCCAAAATCCAATTTGGAATAGCTAAGATGAGGACAAACTTCGAATTGAGTTACAATCCACCTAAGCAGGAAGATTATTGGCAAAGCAGCTTAATAATTTATTATGAGTGTAAACAAAAGAACTTATGGAATAAAAGGAAAGAGATAAAGACATTAAACATTTAATATGTACAACAACTTTGTCACTTCTCTTTTATAAAGATATATATATATATATATAAGGATACAATAAAATCTCACAATATTTTTACAACATTTTTATTTTAAGCTCGGATGAGTCTCAAAATTTTTTTTTTAATTTATTTCATTTTATTTTGACATATAGAGTCTATTTGAAATCCGCTTATATTGCTGAAACTGAAAATTTTTTGCTGAACGTATTGTAAATAAAGGTAAAAGTTACCTAAAACAGTACAATAAAATTCATGAATAGTATCAAAAAGTTCAATAAGACCTACAAATAGTAACAAAAATAAACTAAATAGTAAAATAAGCTGGTAAAATTAAGTCATGCTATAGTGAGCTAATAACTCAATTTATTGAGAAAAATATTGTAATATTTTGTTGGGTTAAATTTTTTTATTTTTTATTGCTGGACTTCAGTGGATCATGAGTGAAACCAAAAAGTCGCGAGAAAATGGGGTGAAAAACAAAGTGATAATTTTAAGATTGAAAAGACCATTCACCCAATAGAACGAGAAAGATAAAAAAGCGAAAGCGACAGTGCGAAAAGAAATAAAAAATAAAATAAAAATTTGGGTACGATACGACTGGACGTGTGAAGCGAATATTCACTAGATTTGAATGTGTGGTTTCGATTCCGGAACACACTCTTTCTCTCTCTTTCAACTGACTTATCACTCAAGCAATGATAAGGACACAACGACAGATCATAAGTAACTCTGCAGATCAGATAAGTACATGGGGTTATCACTGATAGGTCAGTAGAAAGAGAAAGGACCCAAGCTTCTTCTCTGTACAAACGCATCGAAGATAGCGAGACCAGAATTGAGTTACAATCCACCTAAGCAGGAAGATTATTGGCAAAGCAGCTTAATAATTTATTATGAGTGTAAACAAAAGAACTTATGGAATAAAAGGAAAGAGATAAAGACATTAAACATTTAATATGTACAACAACTTTGTCACTTCTCTTTTATAAAGAAATATATATATATATATATAAAAGGATACAATAAAATCTCACAATATTTTTACAACATCTTTATTTTAAGATCAGATGAGTCTCAAATTTTTTTTTTAAATTTATTTCATTTTATTTTGACATATAGAGTCTATTTGAAATCTGCTTATATTGCTGAAACTGAAAATTTTTTGCTGAACGTATTGTAAATAAAAGTAAAAGTTACCTAAAATAATACAATGAAATTCATGAATAGTATCAAAAAGTTCAATAAGACCTACAAATAGTAACAAAAATAAACTAAATAGTAAAATAAGCTGGTAAAATTAAGTCATGCTATAATGAGCTAATAACTCAACTTATTGAGAAAAATATTGTAAAATTTTGTTAGGTTAAATTTTTTTATTTTTTATTTTTTATTGCTGGACTTCAGTGGATTATGAGTGAAACCAAAAAGTCGCGAGAAAATGGGGTGAAAAACAAAGTGATAATTTTAAGATTGAAAAGACCATTCACCCAATAGAACGAGAAAGATGAAAAAGCGAAAGCGACAGTGCGAAAAGAAATAAAAAATAAAATAAAAATTTGGGTACGATACGACTGGACGTGTGAAGCGAATATTCACTAGATTTGAATGTGTGGTTTCGATTCCGGAACACACTCTTTCTCTCTCTTTCAACTGACTTATCACTCAAGCAATGATAAGGACAAACCTCAGATCAATAAGTGCATCTGCAGATCAGATAAGTCCACTGGCTTATCACTGATAGGTCAGTAGAAAGAGAAAGGACCCAAGCTTCTTCTCTGTACAAACGCATCGAAGATAGCGAGACCAAGTCTCTCTCTCTCTCTCTCTCTTATCCGCAGCCTTTGAAACCCTAGAAACCTCGGAATCAGAGCTGAGAAATAGCCGGAAGGAGCTAGAATTTCGGGGGGTATAAGGTTGTTTTGAGCATTTCTGAGCTTGGAGTGTGTGATTTGGGCTTAATTGGGTTGTTTCTTTGGTGGGTTTTGAAGCTTTTTTTCTCTGTCTCTCTTTGTTTGAGCTGTTTTTGTTTTGGTTGTTGGGGGGTTTTGGGAATTTGGGCTTTGTTTGTTGGGTTTTTTTGGTTTGGAAAGATGTCATCTTTGAGCAGAGAATTGGTGTTTCTCATACTTCAATTCCTTGAGGAGGAGAAGTTCAAGGAGTCTGTGCACAAGTGAGTCTCTGTTACTCTCTCTTTCTCTCTGTTGCTTTATCTCTTTGTGTTGATATATTTTTTTTGATATGCTAAATATGTGTTTATGTATGTGCTTTTGATGTGTTCACGTGATTGGTTGTGGAGGGAAATGGGTGAAATAGAAGGAAATGTTTGTGATTTCAGCTTTATATGCATGTAGGTGATGTGGATTTTGTTTTTGTGTTGTGAAAACTGAAAAGGGAAAGTTTGTGAATTTGAAATTTGTATGCATGTATGTGTGTGTGAGACTTTTGGGTGTTGTGTACGCAACTTGGTGAACATGATAGGGCTGAATTGTTGTATTGATTCCAGTTAAGTGGAATTTTTTATAATATTTTTTTTTTTGGTCTGGTTTTAGTTGATAAGAGTGTGGAATTTGATGTAGGATTAGCTGTTTTTCTTTTTTTTGAAATCAGAAATGAGACTGTTTGGAAATAACCATAAGTAAAGGGAAGAAAGGGAGGGAAATTTTAAAATAAATTTGTGTTCCGTTGTTTTGGGTTCTTAAAAGTGATAATTTCAGTTAAACTTAGAATATAACTGCATTGGTTGTCACCGAGTGGGGGGTTTTGTTGTATTCGATTCCAGAATAGTATTAATTATTTCTTCTCTTAAGAAGTATATTTGCCTCCGTTTAATGATATTATAGGCAAGACAAGGCAAAGGCTGTTGAAATATTAGTGAATGATTTGAAAGTTTTCTCAACATTCAATGAGGAATTGTACAAAGAAATCACTCAGCTTTTAACTCTTAGCAATTTCAGGTAACTTCTCATACCTTTATGGTAAATGGATTTATTAGCTGGTATAATATTGATCAACTAATTCCTTCTGTGGCCTGTTTAATGAATTAAAAAAATGTATGCAAAGAAAGTAACACTGGTTTTCTATTTTTCTAAATTCAAAGCATGGAGAAGGGGATAAAAAGGGGGGTTTGGGGGGCAGGATTAAAAGATTTAGTTAATTGAGTTTGGTTTAACAACTTGGCTAAGTCACTCTATTTCATAAGACCTAAAGCAAAATATAAGGCAAAATTTGAGTCTCATCTTTTTACCTTTCCCACTTCTGCTCATAAACCTAATGAAGCACCCCATATAGTGTTATAAGCGCAGTGTATGTATGGTGGAGCTGTTTTGTATTTCTATCTAAGACTGTGGGTATAACACATTGTCCGCAGCACCTGAAAATGACAGGCATGTATTATGTATTGGATATTTGTTGATGTTGTTAAATTATAATTGGTAATTTGGTGGTAAATAAAATAATGGAAATTAGGATAAAGAAGACAGAAATCAATTGATTGGTCACCAAGGCAGAGTGAGATTGCAAGAATTTGATTATTGCTGGCTTACACTGGTATAATTCATTACATTGGTACAATTTGCGAGCAAGTGATCTACTCTGAGTCACAAACCCAAATTTATCAAGTGATTTCTATGTGCTTAAAAATGTTAAGCCTTACCCTGAAGATTCCTTTCCATATACATCTCCCCTTAAGGAAAAAAAAAGAGACAAAGTTTCAAGGTAGAATTCTAATTTATGGTTCTGCTTGTGTTATTTGTGTTGATGAGTCTCAAGTTATTTTTTACCAGGGAAAATGAGCAGCTGTCCAAGTATGGTGATACCAAAACAGCTCGTAGCATAATGTTGATTGAGCTTAAAAAACTCATTGAAGCAAATCCCCTGTTTCGCGAGAAGCTTGTTTTCCCTACTCTGAAGTCATCAAGACTTCGGACTTTAATAAACCAAAGGTACGGCTGATGATGTATGGGGTAAGCAAGTTAAGGTTTTGAATTTATCCTCTTTTGTTGTGCTGTTATACCGACTTTGCATTTTTCTAAATCCTTTCTATATAACAAGCTGCCCTACTTGTTTGCTCCTATAGAATAAGGAAATAGTGAATTACTGTGGCTGTTGCTATTTCGACATTTGTACTAATCAAACATTTGTCTTCTTGCAAGAAAAAATATTTTCATAAAACAGCTCTCCTCTCTCTCTCTCTCTCTCTCTCTCTCTCATTATGCTGTAAATAAAAATACCAATGCAATTGAGGATTATTGTCGCTCCCTTGCCCCTCTCTCATGTTATCTTATATATAGCTCGTAATGATTCTGATTGTTGTGCCTATATATGGTTGTCTGATATCTGATCTGTGACTGTTGTCTATGTAGTTTGAATTGGCAGCACCAGCTTTGCAAGAACCCAAGGCCAAACCCAGATATTAAAACTTTATTCACAGACCACACTTGTTCACCTCCAAATGGTCCTCTTGCACCAACACCGGTCAATCTCCCAGTCGCCGCAGTTGCAAAGCCTGCTGCTTATTCCTCACTTGGAGCTCATGGTGTATGATATTATGCACTGAGAAAATTTTATGCCTTCCTCCCCCCCCCCCCCCCCCCCCTTCTCTCTCTCTTTAAAGCATACCAAGTAATAAGTTGTTATTTGTGGACTAATTAATTTTTTTTCTTCCCTTTTAATGTCTGTAGCCCTTTCCACCCACTGCAGCAGCTGNAACAAAAATAAATTTAAGATGTAGGTTCCATTAAAAAAAAAAAAAAAATTTCTGGTTTTTGGCTTTTGAGAAATTCTGGAATTGAAACCGGAACATGTAATCTGAATATGAAGAAGAAAAGGAAAGAAATTTCTTAACTTTACTATGCTATTTAAATTTGTTGGTGGGGCTGAGTGGTCAGTGTGGACTTCATTGCACTCAAGTTTCTTTCCATTTGTCTCTCTCTCTGTCTCTCTGTCTCTCTCTCTCTCTCTCTTTTTTTTTTTTTGGTAAATTAAATTATTTCATATGAATTGGTAATTTGCTTGGCCATTTTTGTTTACTGAAAAAAGAAATTTTGGTTTTATAGGCTTGAGAAAGAAATCAGGGTTTTTCTTCAACATGAAGTACTTTGAGGAAAAAGTTCAGGCTGGAGAATGGGAAGAAGTCGAGAAGTATTTATCAGGATTTACCAAAGTTGATGATAATAGATACTCCATGAAGACATTCTTTGAATCAGGAAGCAGAAGTATCTTGAAGCACTTGATCGGTATATTTAATCTATATTTGTTATAATTTTTTTTTTTTAATTATTTCTTTTTATAGAAAGTATAATTTTTGCCTCTGTTTAATGATATTATAGGCAAGACAAGGCAAAGGCTGTTGAAATATTAGTGAATGATTTGAAAGTTTTCTCAACATTCAATGAGGAATTGTACAAAGAAATCACTCAGCTTTTAACTCTTAGCAATTTCAGGTAACTTCTCATACCTTTATGGTAAATGGATTTATTAGCTGGTATAATATTGATCAACTAATTCCTTCTGTGGCCTGTTTAATGAATTAAAAAAATGTATGCAAAGAAAGTAACACTGGTTTTCTATTTTTCTAAATTCAAAGCATGGAGAAGGGGATAAAAAGGGGGGTAAGCCCTTTCCACCCACTGCAGCAGCTGCCAATGCTAATGCTTTAGCTGGTTGGATGGCCAATGCCTCTGCTTCATCTGTCCAAGCTTCTGTTGTTACTGCATCATCCATACCTGTTCCACAGAATCAAGGTTAGAATTTTTCATTAGATGAAATGGGCATGTAAATGGTTCATCTTTCTTTCAAAGACAAAGGATTGGTTTTAACTTTGAAGAGCATGAAACTTATACTAAATTGTGCTTATAACATTTTTCTTCTTGAGATGCAAAATTGCCCTTAAAATTGTAAAACACTAATTTTTTCTTTTGATTCATCTGTTTCTTTTCTTCTTTTATTTGGAAAGAAAAAAGAAAAAGGGGAGGGGGTGGATGTATGAATGAAGAGATGTTGAATATCATTGTCAATAGTTACTGATTTCTAGTGGTGTTCTAAATAGATTTTGGAGGGTATTTTTTTTTTTTTAGTCTTGCAAACTTTGGTACCAGACCCTATAAAGACTCCTGGAAAATTTTGTCCAATTTTTTTTGCTCTGCTTCGGCAGGTGGCAGTAATAGTCACTTCAACCTGAAGGATATAATCTGATATGGGTTCTCAAGTTGATTTCTACTTATTTAATTATCTCTAAGTAGATATGTATGCATGGGATGATCTACTTTTTAATTTAAACAGTTCCAATCTTGAAACGTCCAAGAACACCTCCAGCAGCTCCAGGTATGGTGGATTATCCGAGTACTGATCATGAACAACTAATGAAACGGTTGCGGTCTGCTCAATCTGTTGAGGAGGTAATATTCTCAACGTTTCTTTACTATTTGTGATTTTGAGTTCTTGCCTCTTGTATTTCTGCTACTAAACCATATTTAGTGATCAATTCTGGTATTCCTTTCTGCTACTTCAATTTTCAGGTCACATATCCGACCACTCGACAGCAAGCTCCTTGGTCACTGGAGGACCTGCCCAGAGCAGTAGCTGTAACACTGCATCAAGGATCCACTGTCACAAGCATGGATTTTCATCCTTCTCATCACACATTGCTAGTTGGTACAATAGTTTTATCTTGGCCCTTCTTACAGTTAATAGCTAATTTTGTAACAAATAGATTATTGTTTAATTTATTTATTTAGTTTTCCCTTTGTCTGACTTGTAGTTTCTGTTTAACAGTTGGTTCTAGTAATGGTGAAATTACCCTCTGGGAAGTTGCCTCACGTGAGAAGTTGGTTTCAAAGCAATTCAAGATATGGGAAATGGCGTCCTGTTCATTGGGGTTTCAGGTGTCTAGTCTCACCTTTTAGTGTGTATCATACAATGTCTGAGTTTTAATTTCTTAATCCCCATTTTTGTAAAGTTAATAATATAATTTAAAAGTCAATAAAATGTATCTTGAAATAATGCTGACATTTTGGCAACTTTATTGGGTTTTATTGGAAAACTAGTATCTTGATGGTGGACCAATAATAATACTCCTTTCGTCCCAATTTGTTTGTCCTCTATTCCATTTTGGGATGTCCCAAAATAGTCCTGTTTCTAAAATTAAAAACCACTAATATATTAATGTTCCTATTATGCCTCTACTTTATTTCCAAAACCATTTTTGATAAATTTATTTAAGGGTAGTTTTGGAAACTTATACATTTTTATACAGCAGACAAGACAATAAATGATGTTTTCCTAAAAAGTTGGATTTTTGAAATAGGACAAACAAATTGGGACAGAGGGAGGAATAATTAGTACCATGGTGCTCGAGAATATGAACCTATATTCATTTTGGAGTCTGACAATTGGGTGTCTATTCAGGCTTCTGTTACCAAAGATGCACCGATATCTGTCAGCCGAGTTACATGGAGTCCAGATGGAAATTTTGTGGGTATGTGAACAAAGTGGTTGACTAAAAATTTTAACATGTCAGTTAGTGTATCTTATTAGTTTTCTTGCTGCAGGGGTTGCATTTACCAAGCATTTGATTCACCTGTATGCTTATCATGGATCAAATGATCTTCGCCAAAATTTAGAGGTGAAGTGATGTTTCTGCTTTTTTATCTAGGAAAAATTTGTATGTGTAGCTTGACTCGTGTTCCTTTGTCATGGCAGATTGATGCCCATAATGGAGCTGTGAATGACTTGGCCTTTGCCCATCCAAATAAACAACTATGTCTTGTGTCCTGTGGAGATGACAAGCTGATAAAGGTGAGAACCATTTTTTATTATATGTTACAATTGATGAAAAAAACTCCACATTATCTAAATGGAAGAGTTGATACAGGTGTGGGATTCGGCGGGGCGAAGACTATTCAACTTTGAAGGTCACGAGGCGCCAGTATATTCCATCTGTCCTCATCACAAGGAGAATATTCAGGTATAGTGAAAGGAGAAAGCTTTATGGGTTGTCAAAATATATTTTTAGAGCGGTCATCAATATTTGAATCATATAAGAAGGCTCTAAAGCCGATTTAGTCCAAAATCCTTGTACATTATATAACATACATATATTACTCATACAACTGAGCTTAAGCAGTGTTTTTAAGGTTGACTAAGCATATATTTATTTCAATCTCAGAATTTACACTTTGATTAACCTGTAATGGTCATGATAAAACTTGAATAGTGTGATGACATTCACCTGGTAATTGCCATCATCAAGCCCTTAGTTCCTACCATATCATATCTGATTAACTGCTACTTAAATTTAAATTATACATTAACTGGCTGTTCAATAATCCCTTTGATATTAATGACAATTCCACCAAGATCATGGCTCGTTCTTGCGGCCAACAACCTTCATGACATAACTGCCTCCACTGCTACCAAACACTTCAATTGCATTTGCACCACCATCACACAAGTAGCTCCACACCACTACCACCTTATAACCGTAGTCAGCTTGACTACCTGCTGTAGCCAGAGCACAATGGTTAAATGCATGCATGAAGATGGGGTAGGTGTTGCATTTAATACAGCCGCCCCCTCACACCCCCCCCCCCCCCCTCTCTTAAAAACACAACCCAAATAAAAAAAGAAGTGTTTTACATCATTAGCATTGGCTTCCCATTGCTATTACACTATAGTTGCACCTCAGTTACAGCCTCACCATCTTAGTAACCATTGTGCTACCAACTTTCAGTCACAAGCTTCACCATATGTTGAAATTCACTGGACCACCATTATTGCTCTGCCGTTGTCATAATTACTGCTGCTTTACCTTTCCATTAATGCCTATTCTGTTAGTGCGAACTCCCATGCCTTCCATACATCAATCATGAGTGTGAAGCATTTATTGTATATTTCAAATTCTTTTTCCTAGTGAAGAACTTGCTTCATTGGCATTAACAGTTACACTTGTGAATTTGCAGTTCATATTTTCAACAGCTTTTGATGGAAAAATAAAGGCCTGGCTATACGACAATATGGGTTCTAGAGTTGATTATGATGCTCCTGGACACTGGTGTACTACAATGCTTTACAGTGCTGATGGAAGTAGGTAAGATTAGTTGAATCTATGATAATAAAAAAATTAAAGTGGGGTAAATATGTAATTTATGTTCTCTCTATTCCATTTAGATGCATCTCTTACCTCTTCTGGTTTTATCTCTTTTTCAGGTTGTTCTCTTGTGGGACAAGTAAAGATGGGGATTCTTTTCTAGTTGAATGGAATGAAAGTGAAGGAGCAATAAAGAGGAGTTATATTGGGTTTAGAAAGAAATCAGCAGGTGTTGTGCAGTTTGACACAACTCAGAATCACTTCTTGGCTGCTGGTGAGGATAGCCAGATAAAGTTTTGGGATATGGACAATAACAATATTCTCGCTAGCACGGAGGCCGATGGTGGGCTCCCGGTCAGTATTACATGGATTCTTTTGTAGATCTTCTCTGAGACATCTCTGCTTTTAAATTGGGCTCTTACCTCATTTTATAAATTGTTTCAGAGTCTGCCTCGCTTGAGATTTAACAAGGAAGGGAATCTTCTCGCTGTTACAACAGCAGACAATGGATTCAAGATACTTGCAAATGCTGCTGGTCTCAGATCTTTAAGACCCATTGAACCCCCATCTTTTGAAGCATTGAGATCGCCCATTGAATCGGCTGCAGCCAAGGTTTAAACCATATCTTTTAGTTTTGCTTGCATGCTTTTAAAAATATGAAATAAATATCTATTGGGATCTCCTTTTTGTGTCTATTCATTAGGTATCTGGCTCTCCTGCCATAACAAATGTCAATCCAGTCAATTGCAAAGTGGAAAGGAGCTCTCCTGTCAGGCCTTCTCCAATTATTGTACACAGCTTGATCTTTCTTAATTGGAATATGAAATTTTTGTTGAAGTTTATATGTTGGCTGTAGCAGCAATTATGCATATTGGTTAGCTTGCGTTCAACATATATGAAGAGGCACATGCGCTATTTAAATCCTCTGATTTCCCTAGTTCTGGGTTTTAACTAAAACATGTCAAGGAAATAAATAAAGCAGTCAACTTCCTTCCCCTCATGTATTAATTTCTTGACATGGTTCCCTTTTATGGGCCTGCCTTTTTAAACTTTTACTTTTTGTGTGTGGTGAACATGCTTCACATGAAACATGCCTAGTGACTGGTTCAAGGATGTGGCACTAGCTGTTTTAATTTTTTCCACTGCTTATGATATTACTTTTTCTTCTTGGGAAAACCATTTTCTATTATTTTTCTTTCCACACCCTTCCCCCCAAACTTTCTTTGGAAATGAGCTACTGCATTTTGGCAAATACATTCTGGCGAAATGATGATTTTTTTTTTTTTTTTTTATTTATTTTTTATTTTTTATTTTTTTTAATATTTTTATTTTTTTTTTTATGTTGCCCTGGCCATGCATATAATTTGATGCAGAAGACATCTTGACAGTTATTTGTTTAGTTGGTAGTCAAACTATATGTAAGACACAATTGCATTCTTCTATGCTTCAGAATAATGGGTCCAACTCCAAAGCACCCAATTTTTTTTTTGGTGGTGATTTATGTCTGCTGATTATTGTGGTGTGCTTCGGTTTGTAATGCCTTGTCTCATTTCAATAAAATTATTCATACATATATAAAAAAATTAAACTTTTATATCTTTGAAGAATGGAGTTGATCCAAATGGTGAAGCATGGAAAAGCCAAGAACCATGGAGGATGTGACTGATAGAACCAAGCCCTGGCAGTTGTCTGAAATTCTGGATGCTGTCCAGTGCCGATTAGTTACCATGCCTAGAGGCACAGATTCTTCCAGAAAGGTTTGTGAAATATCTTGTATTTAATACCTTATTTTCAGTAAGTATTATAAATTTTTCTAAAAGTTCAAAAGAATTAATACACAGGTTGGTTATAATGTGACCTCTCATCTCTCTGCAAGTTTACTATATTTGTCTTTTTATTATAAAGTTTGTATACTTCTTGATGCATCCTGTCCTATGTTTATACTTAGGTTGTTCGACTTCTATATGCAAATTCTGGCGTTGGGGTTTTGGCACTTGGGTCAAATGGTGTTCAAAACCTGTGGAAATGGGCACGGAACGAGCCAAAAATCCAGTGGAACGGTAATTGCTATCTTAAAGCATGTTCACCTAGTTTTTTTTCCTTAATAATTTGTGCGTGTCTACTTGAGATTTTTCTTTCTTGGGGGAGATTTCTGAAGTCTGTGTGTGTTTAAAGGCCACTGCCAATGTTGTTCCTCAGCACTGGCAACCAAACAGTGGTCTTCTTATGGCTAATGATGTCTCAGGTGTCAACCTTGAAGAATCAGTACCATGTGTAGCACTATCAAAAAATGACTCGTGATGTTAGCCTGTGGTGGAAAGGTTTCATTATTTAATATGATGACATTCAAGGTAAGAATTTCATACATATCTTGCAAACTTCATCAAAATTGGGATTATTTATGGATTGCCATCAATTGCTCTAATTTGTAGGTAATGACAACATAACGCATATATAATGTTCGAGTTGATGAGGTAATTACTTACTACATAGATTCATCACGCCACCCCCCACCCCCAAAAAAAAAAGAAAAAAAAAAAGAAAAAAAGAAAAAAAAGAGTGATTTCTTCTGCTCTCTTAATATAAACTGGTGTGAATTATATGTTGTTTTTAGGTAAAATCAAAACTGAAGGGACACCAGAAGCGGATAACTGGTTTAGCTTTTTCCACGAATCTTAATATCCTGGTTTCTTCAGGGGCTGATGCTCAAGTAAGTGGCATATGTGGTTCTTTTGCTATGTTTAATACTATTACAATACAATAATAATTGTCAAATAGCCTTTCAGTTTGTTGCTTTATCTTAAATATGTTGCCCAGTTGGGAGGACATTGTACAAGCCTGCTGGAGCACATTTATTAAATTATTTAATCCAAAAATTGATAAACATTTTAGGATGATGGCTAGGTTCTAGTTTTAATATATGTCAACTATTTTGTGCAGCTTTGTGTGTGGAGCATTGACACATGGGAGAAGAGGAAGTCATTTACAATCCAAATACCTGCTGGAAAGGCACCTGTCGGCGACACTCGAGTACAGTTCCACTCTGACCAAATGCGCTTGCTGGTAGTCCATGAGACACAGTTAGCTATATATGATGCCTCAAAGATGGACCGCATACGGCAGGTAGGAAGTTTGTCAAATGCTTGTAAATGATTTCTTGGAACACGCTTGGTGCATGTGCTTATGCATTCTTCTGTTGCAGTGGGTCCCACAAGATGCACTGTCTGCACCCATTTCTTATGCAGCATACTCTTGCAATAGTCAACTAGTTTATGCTACCTTTTACGATGGTAATATTGGGGTGTTTGATGCTGATAGTCTGAGACTAAGATGTCGTATTGCCCCATCAGCATACTTGTCACAGGCAGCTTTAAATGGGTAAGTTAGGGCATCGTGGTTTGTACACCAAACACAGTATTTTCTGTCTAATTTTTCTGAAATTTTATCATTGGTATTGAGGTGCGATAAATTTTTTTTCATAACATATTACACTCTTGTGCAAATAAACTCCCTGCCTTTTGTTTGCCCTCATACATCCTTGCTCACTTTCTGACTTCTGAGCTAGCACTGTTGCTTCATTTATTGGTCAGTATATATATTTTTTGTAACTCACAATAAGCTTGACATGCATTGAGTGGTTATTCATACTAATTTTCATGCTTTTGGTATCATTATATGAGTCTTAGAATCTGTGTTGTACTCTAATGTAGAAGCCAATCTGTGCACCCTCTTGTTGTTGCGGCAAATCCACTGGATCCCAACCAATTTGCAGTTGGGTTGACTGATGGATCTGTAAAGGTTATAGAGCCAACAGAATCAGAGGGGAAGTGGGGTTCAAGTCCACCAATGGATAATGGGATACTAAATGGCAGGACAGCATCATCATCTACCACAAGCAACCACACACCTGATCAGACACAAAGATGAGATCCCCTGTATTTTACATAGTGATGTTAATCCCATCTGTATTTTATCAGTCTACATTTTTAGGTTTTTATTCCACCATTTGTTCCTTGTCAAAGATAAGCTTGGACATAAAATGTTAATGGTTAGAAATACATTCTTGTATACGTAATTTGTTGTAGTCAACTCATAAAATGAATTGTATCTTGTAGTAATATCCTGTTCCTCGGAACAGTTGTAATGTATTTATTCTTCTTTTCCTCATTGATAAATATGGTCATAAGGTTTTTAATGGAATAGAGATCATTAGATGGCATGTTCTAATATTTACAATGAAAATGTTATTTCTTCTGTTGCAGAGGACTTGTCGCAAGCAATTAGCTGATAAGCCTTTTTCTAGGCTTATCTATATATTTTTTCACACAGAACAATACTAGAGGTACAAACAAATTTAATATGTGATTAAACAACATTATTTTCATATAGGTTCATTAGTGACATTATTTTTATAATGTATCAATCAAAACACAACACATTAGCAATTGTTAAAAAAAATTGAAAATTTTTCCATCATTAGATTTATTCACATAATATGCCATTTCTCCCATAGTTGATGACCTTTGTTATTTAATTGGTAAGTTATACTTGCATTTAGACTCTCCCCTGTAGGAGTCTGTTTTCTCACTCATTACAGTAAGAGCTTATTCCCTCCCTTAAAGTCTTTTTAGGGTTCTTTCTTGGACTACACCATTCTCCTGTAGTGGTTGTAGCCCATTTTTCTTCGGAAGTGGCTGTATGGATCAAGAAGTAGTGAATAGTTTGGGAAACATGAAGCTCACAAAAGAAGAAGAGGAGGATATTGTTATTGCTAATAGTATCAGTTCTAGAATTTTTGAAGAATGCTCTCTGAGCTTATTTGGGCGTCTACTTTCAGACTGTCATCAAAATCTTAGGGCTTTAAAGAACACCCTAAAGGCAGCATGGAAGATGGGTTCTGATTTGAGAATTGTGGAAGTGGGGAATAACATTTTGCAATTTAAGTTTGGGTCAAGATGTTAGTTAGAGTGGGTTGAAAAAAGTGGTCCTTGGAATTTTGACAATAACCTTCTCCTTCTCTGTCGATGGAGGAAAGGTTTGACATCAAAAAACATTAGTTTCTCCCATTCTCCTTTTTGGGTACAGATTTGGGGTTTTCCATTTGAGAATATGACTGAAGATATTGGAAGAGATATTGGCAATAAGATTGGAAGAATATTAGAGGTTGATAAGAGAGCTATGCAAGCATATTAAGCTAAGTTTTTAAGAATAAGAGTTGAGGTGCAGATTGATAAACCTCTTCGTAAAAGGGGGTATGTGAAGAATGATGAAGGTGGAAGATTTTGGGTTGATTTCAGGTATGAGAGGTTACCTACTTTCTGTTATAGATGTGGAATACTTGGGCATGATGAAAAACATTGTCAAGCAAGTTTATTGGAGCAATCATCAGGAAGGCAATATGGTGAATGGATGAAAGCTGGTGGAGTTTTGAAAGTTAGAGGAGAAAAGGAAAAGCTAAAGGAGCAATCCGTGACCGAGAAAGGAGGTTCGGCTTCTATGGTGGTGGACGATGAAGATAGAACAGAGAATGGGGTAGGTGGCCGAAGTTCTTCAGTGTTGGTGGTTGACGGAGGAGTTGAGCCAGCTAAGGGTTCGGTAAGCATGATGGAGGCAGATCAATTGGACTTTGTGATGAATCCTGTCATGTCCAATCACAGGAAACATGGTGAGCTGGTCAGGTGGGAAGAGAGGTTGCCAAAAGCTTCGAACAGTGAGAAGGAGCAGAATGCACGTGAAGGGCTGAGTGGAGATAGAACTAATTCAGTCAGGACTGAATGGAATGGGACTGAAGTGGGTCAACACGTAGTTAGTAAGGAATTTGGGCCGGATTTGAGTGGGGCTGGAAATTTAAGCCCAATAAAGATAAAAGAGACAAAAGATTTAAGAGGGGAAAAGAAGAATGGGCCAGATTTAAATGAAAATGAAGGATTAAAGCCCATTGTCCAGGCACAACCTCATTGTCCAGACCGAGTGATCACCCAAGGAGCTAAAGGAAGGATTAAAAAAATAGCAAGAGATAAAAGGAAAGCCCAAGAGGTGGTGAAGTTTGGAAAAGCCATGGAGGTAAGCAATAAGAGAAAGACTTATAATGATATGTTATTTATGTCTGATGAAAATGTCCAGAAACAATTATGTGTTGGGGAACAGGAAGGGGGTGAAAATTTCTTTGTTGAAACGGTGGTGACTGCTGAGCAGCACCGCCTAGATCAATGATTGCTTTAGGTTGGAATTGCTGGGGGCTTGGGAACCCCCAGTCAGTTTGAGTGTTGCGCGAGCTTGTGCAATGTTGGAAGCCCAAAATTGTCTTCCTGTCGAAGACAAAAATGAAGAAGTATCAGATGGAAAATGTGAAATTTAAAATTGGTATGTTGAATGGTTTAATTGTTCCTTGTGTTGGGAGGAGTGGGGGATTAGCTATGTTATGGTGTAGGGATGTAAAGGTAGAAATCCAAAGCTATTATAGGAATTTTGTTGATGCAGTGGTGACTGGCCCTGATTCAGGTTTTAAGTGGCGTATTACCAAGTTTTATGGAAATCCTGAAACTTATCGTAGAAAAGAATCATGGGATTTATTGAGAAGCCTTAGCCGAAAGTACCATCTGCCCTAGTTATGCTTTGGTGATTTTAATGAAACAGTATCGGTGAAAGAGAAGTTAGGTGGTGTGCAAAGATCCCAAAAACAGATGGATGATTTTAGAGAAGTTATTCATCAGTGTAGATTCAAGGATCTTGGGTTTGTTGGTCCTGAGTTTACTCGGTGTAATATGCAAGAGGGTGAAAGCAGAATGTTATTGAGATTAGATCATGCTTTGGCTACTCCTGATTGGGTGGATCATTATAAAGATGTTAAAGTGCATCATTTGGTGGAATCCACATCTGACCACTGCGCTTTGCTTTTAACTGATGCTACTGTGGCTCAAAAGTATCCCATTAAACGTAGATTTCAATTTGAAGCTATGTGGACAAAAAGGGCAGAATGCAAAGACATCATCCAAGGGGTTTAGGATGGCAGCCAAGATTTAAATTCTCCTATGGGAATAGCTGCTAGATTGAGATGTTGTGCTGATAACCTATCGAGATGGAACAAAGTGGTATTTGGGCAAATTCCAAAGAAAATTTGGGAGAAAAGGGAGACTCTCAATACTTTGGTTTGCAAAGATAGAAATGGCAGCTTGGGTGGTGAAATCAATATATTAAGAAAGGAGATTAATGAATTATTGGAAAGTGAAGAAATTAACTGACAGCAAAGATCTAAGGTGCATTGGTTAGGCCTTGGGGATCGAAATATGAAATATTTCCACACTAAGGCTTCAGATTTTAGGAGGAGGAAAAATACTATTAGCTGTATCATAGATAAAGAAAAGAATTGGCATGACTCGATTGATGGTATTGCGGAGGTGGCAGTATCGTATTTCAAAAATTTATATTCGTCTGCCTTCCCAACTTGTATTTCGGAAGTTCTTGATGCTATTCCAACAAAAGTCACGAAGGAAATGAATCAGTCCCTTATTAAGGAATTCACTAGGGAGGAAATTGAGATAGCGCTAAAACAGATGCATCCAACAAAAGCTCTAGGACTAGATGGTATGTCTACTATCTTTTTTCAAAATTATTGGGGTATTGTTGGTAATGATGTCATATGCATGATTTTAAATGTTCTTAACTCTAATATGTCTATGGCTGATATTAACAAAACAAACATCACTTTGGTGCCAAAAATAAAAAACCCCACAAAGATGATAGATTTTAGACCTATTAGTCTTTGTAATGTTGTTTATAAACTCATATCTAAAGTTTTAGCCAATCGTCTTAAAGTGATCCTTCCTCAAATTATAGCTGAAAATCAGAGTGCATTCCTTTCTGGGAGGCTTATTACCGACAATGTGCTTATAGCTTTTGAACTTATGCATTATCTTGAACACAAAAAGGAAGGTAAAGACGGTTTTGTAGCAATAAAGTTGGATATGAGTAAAGCTTATAATAGGATGGAGTGGGGTTTTATGAAACTAGTGATGGTAAAAATGGGCTTTTATGAGAAATGGGTAGAGTTGATCATGCATTATATTACTTCTGTATACTACTCTATCCTAGTAAATGGGGTTGCTTATGGTAATATTATTCCTACGAGGGGTCTCCGTCAAGGAGACCCTATTTCGCCTTATATTTTTCTTTTATGTGCAAATGGTTTTTCCTCTCTTATTAATGATGTTGCCAGAAATCACAGAATCGGTGGAGTATCTATATGTAGAGGCTGTCCTAAGATCACTTATCTGTTTTTTGCGGATGACAATCTTTTATTTTGTAGAGCAAATAGTCAAGAATGCCAGAATCTTATTAATATTCTCCAATTATATGAAGATGCTTCGGGTCAGAAGATTAATGCGGATAAATCTTCAGTCTTTTTTAGCAATAATACCCCGGATGATAGAAGAAGTGAAGTGTTGAATATGTTGGGGCCTATGCAAGACACTTGCCATAAAAAATACCTTGGATTACCCTCAATTATTGGCAAGTCTAAAGTTGAAATTTTTGCTGAAATTAAAGAGAGGGTGGAGAGGAAATTATCAGGGTGAAAGGAGAAAATGCTATCAATGGGTGGCCGAGAGGTCCTTATTAAAGCTGTTGCTCAAGCAATTCCAACATATACAATGAGCTGTTTCCAAATCCCGAAAAGTCTTTGTGATGAGATGGAAGCAATGATGAGGAAATTTTGGTGGGGTCAAAAGGGTTAAGAATCTAAGATTGCTTGGGTTAGCTGGAAGAAAATGTGCAAGTCCAAGTTGAATGGAGGAATGGGGTTTAGAAATCTTCAGGCTTTCAACCTTGCTATGCTAGCTAAGCAAGGTGGGCGGTTGATTTCGAATCCTAACTCTCTGGTGGCCCAAATTTATAAAGCAAGATATTATCCACATGGTGATGTTTTTCACGCAAAGCTTGGATCCAGCCCTTCTTATTCTTGGAGGAGCATTTTCTATGGGTTGGAAGTTGTAAAAAGAGGCACCCGATGGCGTGTTGGTAATGGTGAGAGGATTCTTATTTGGGAGGATAAATGGTTACCGACTCCAACAACATACAAAGTTATCTCCCCCCCGAAGTCTTTTAATGATTACCCTAGGGTCTCGGTGCTTATTGATAGAGATACTAGGAGGTGGAAAGGTGATGTAGTGAGATCTCTATTCTTGCCTTTTGAAGCAAGGACTATTCTAAATATTCCCCTTTGCCACAGCCTTCTAGAAGACCAAATTATATGGGTGGGTAATAGAAAAGGAGAATTCAGCGTAAAAAGTGCGTATTATATTGCTCTTGGGGTGGTAGATACTTTGGAGGAAGGTGAATGCTCTACCGGTGATTCTAGAAGTCCTCTATGAAAAAAGCTCTGGCATTTAAACATACCTCCCAAGGTTCGTATTTTTGCTTGGAGAATGTGTATGAATGCTCTTCCTACTTTTGTGAATTTGCAAAGAAAAGGTGTTGATATTTGTGATGTTTGTCAGGCTTGTGGTATGGAGCCTGAAATGAATTCTCATGTCTTTGTGAAATGTGAAGTGGATAAAAGGGTTTGGAGATGTTGGTTGGACTGTCCGACTGTGTTGTTGAATGTAAATATGAATATTTTAGATATAGCAATGGAGATTTTGGAATCTGGTACATCCAGTGACTTGGAGACTTTCTTTGGGGCTGCTTGGGCTATTTGGTACAATAGAAATAGAATTGTGTATGAGTCCTCAAGTCAAATTCCTGATCTTATTTGGGGTTTTGCAAAGAAATATATTTTTGAGTTCCAAAGTGCTTCAACAGCCTGCTCTCAAAACTTGTCTCGGTCAGAAGGAAAGTGGTTAGCGCCTTCTCCAGGTGTGTTCAAGATCAATGTTGATGGTGCTACTTCGGGAAGTGAAAAGAACTCAAGTGTGGGAGTTGTTATAAGGGATGCAGCTGGTAATATTATTGCTGCTTGCTGCAAATATTTTCAGGGTCATTCCTTGGCGGAGGAAGTTGAGGCTTTGGCTATGGAATGTGGTCTCCTTCTTGCCAAAGAGCAAAAGCTCCCCCAAATAATCTTGGAATCTGATGCTCTAACAACGGTCACTAGTGTCTTAGCAGCTGAAATTGGTGGCAGTCTTGGCCATATTTATCAGGGGATTCTTAGTCTGCTTGCTTCTTTTAGCTGGAAAATCAAGCATGTGAAAAGAGAATACAACAACGCAGCTCACGAGCTTGCTCAGTATACAAGGCAAAAGGAATCATCTCAAGTTTGGAAAGGAGTTTGTCCTCCTTGGCTGACTCAAGTTGTTCAAAAAGATAGTTTGTAGTTTGTTCTGTGCCTTGTACTTTTCTTTCATGGATTTGTTGTACTCTCTTTTCTATTTGGCAATGAAGTTTTCAGCAGGTTGCTTTGCTTTCAAAAAAAAGTTATACTTGCATTCAGTGGGTCTTGAATTCCCAATTTCAGCCTCTAATCAATTAATATGGGAGAATTTTTTATTAGAATGTGTTAAAAGTGATTTCGCTATGAGCCTTTATTTTTTCCTAAACCAAATGTCGTTTTCTATGACATCTAGAGATTTTTTTTTCCTAAACCAAATGCCATTTTCTATGCTATCTAGAGAATGTAAAGAAAATGGCATGTCGTTGATTTCTTCTTCTAGACAACATTGGACCAAAACAATGCCTATTCACACTATTTTCAGATACTCAAGATGACAAGGACAAAACAAAATGATTTGACTATTGACATGCTGTTTTGAGTAAATGGCTTGTCTAGATGACACGATCACAACGATATACCTATGTTGGAGAGCATCCACAGCAATGAAGCTATTTTTTTAGCTATTTGGTGTCATAAAAAGTCACTTTATCTATTTTACCTACTCATTTTACAAAACATCCAGCAGCAGTGAATCTATTTTAGCTTCAACACAATAAAATAATATAAACATCACAATAAAATAATATATCTACTACAATAAAATAATACAACTCACTGCCAAAAAAAAAAAAAAAAAAAATATTTTTTGTAACTCACAATAAGCTTGACATGCATTGAGTGGTTATTCATACTAATTTTCATGCTTTTGGTATCATTATATGAGTCTTAGAATCTGTGTTGTACTCTAATGTAGAAGCCAATCTGTGCACCCTCTTGTTGTTGCGGCAAATCCACTGGATCCCAACCAATTTGCAGTTGGGTTGACTGATGGATCTGTAAAGGTTATAGAGCCAACAGAATCAGAGGGGAAGTGGGGTTCAAGTCCACCAATGGATAATGGGATACTAAATGGCAGGACAGCATCATCATCTACCACAAGCAACCACACACCTGATCAGACACAAAGATGAGATCCCCTGTATTTTACATAGTGATGTTAATCCCATCTGTATTTTATCAGTCTACATTTTTAGGTTTTTATTCCACCATTTGTTCCTTGTCAAAGATAAGCTTGGACATAAAATGTTAACGGTTAGAAATACATTCTTGTATACGTAATTTGTTGTAGTCAACTCATAAAATGAATTGTATCTTGTAGTAATATCCTGTTCCTCGGAACAGTTGTAATGTATTTATTCTTCTTTTCCTCATTGATAAATATGGTCATAAGGTTTTTAATGGAATAGAGATCATTAGATGGCATGTTCTAATATTTACAATGAAAATGTTATTTCTTCTGTTGTAGAGGACTTTTCGCAAGCAATTAGCTGATAAGCCTTTTTCTAGGCTTATCTATATAAAGAGGTACAAACAAATTTAATATGTGATTAAACAACATTATTTTCATATAGGTTCATTAGTGACATTATTTTTATAGTGTATCAATCTAAACACACCACATTAGCAATTGTTAAAAAACAATTGAAAATTTTTCCATCATTAGATTTATTCACATAAAATGCCATTTCTTCCATAGTTGATGACCTTTGTTTTTTAATTGGTAAGTTATACTTGCATTCAGTGGGTCTTGAATTCCCAATTTCAGCCTCTAATCGATTAATATGGGAGAATTTTTTATTAGAAATGTGTTAAAAGTGATTTAGCTATGAGCCTTTATTTTTTCCTAAACCAAATGCCGTTTTCTATGACATCTAGAGATTTTTTTTTCCTAAACCAAATGCCATTTTCTATGCCACCTAGAGAATGTAAAGAAAATGGCATGTTGTTGATTTCTTCTTCTAGACAACATTGGACCAAAACAATGCCTATTCACACTGTTTTCAGATACTCAAGATGACAAGGACAAAACAAAATGATTTGACTATTGACATGCTGTTTTGAGTATACGGTGTGTCTAGATGATACGATCACAATGATATACCTATGACGGAGAGCATCCACAGCAATGAAGCTATTTTTTTAGTTATTTGGCACCACAAAAGTCACGTTATCTATTTTACTTATTCATTTTACAAAACATCCAGCAGCAGTGGATTTATTTTAGCTTTCAACATAATAAAATAATATAAACATCACAATAAAATAATATATCTACTATAATAAAATAATACAGCCCATTGCCAAAAAAAAAAAAAAACACCACAAACCGATCATCTGAAGATTCTGGAGAACAATATGCAAACCCAAAACCCCAGCCACCTCCATTACCACCTACAACCACCTCCACTGTCCACAAGCCACCATTAACACAACATAAATCCATCAAATTTGCAACAAAATCATCTCAAAAACCAACCAAAATCACACATAAAAACAACTAAAATTCAACAAACCCACAAATCCAGCAAACAAAAAAACCTAGGGACAACCAACAAAAAAAACCTACACCACCGCCACGGCCAACAACAATCGCCCACAGTAATGGCTTGGGACAACCCACCACCACCAAGCTTGGGTTGCCGGCAGCTTGGGACTTGTGTCGGCAATGGCTTAGGACTTGGGTCACTGGCGGCTTGGCGGGTAGTGGCTAAGGAGTGGTGAGGAGTTGGAGGAAGAAAGAAATAAAAAAAATGAAGGTGGAGAAGAGAAGGGCTGGGTTTGGTGAAGAAGAAAGGTGAAGTAGAAAGAAAAAATAGAGAAAAAATGGCTGGAGGAAGGAACAAAAAAAAAAAAATTTGAAAGGGAGAAGTGCTGGGTTTGGTTCAGTGAAGAAGAAAGAGTGAATGTGAAAAAGAAAGAGAAAAGAAAGAAGGAGAGAGAAAAGCTTAATTTAATAAAAGAAGAGAGAGAAACCAATTAAAATATATATATATTTTTTTGCCTTTGAACTACAGTGCACATCTATCTTTAGATGTGCATTGTAGCTAAGAAGCTAAATTTTTTAGCTTTACCTCCACTGCTGCAGTTCTACTTTTGTGATTAGTGGGGCTAAATAGCTATATTTTTAGTAATAAAACTATTTAGTACCACTGTTGTAAGTGCTCTGGCTAAATAGCTATATTTTTAGTAATAAAACTATTTAGTACCACTGTTGTAAGTGCTCTTAAATGACAATTCTACAAATGACCAAATGATTGTCCTCTTCATGCCACATCTTTGTTGCCTAAATAGTAAATGGCACTCAGGCCCAAAAAAAAAAATGGTCATCTATGATAAGGTGGTGGTAATGCTAATAGTTAAAAAAGGGGAAAAAAAATGGAACTAGTCTACATGAGAGAGAGAGAGAGAGAGAGAGAGAGAGAGAGAGAGAGGCATTTGTGGCAATCTAAAGAGATGAGCTTGCAAGATTAATACTTTACATAAGATGTCACCTTTAAGCAAAAAAGGTTGCAAGATAATACTTGATGGAAAATGTCGCTATTGTGCTCCTTTAGGCTCAAAAGGTCAAGGCACAATGAAATTATTCATTGTATTACAATTCTCTAAAATAAGATGAGCCACTTCGTAAGATTTTAAGAAAAATTTATGCCACCCACATTTAAGTGATAAATGAAAACTCATATTTTAAGGATTTTATTTGTGAATAACATTATGGTGAATAACAATTTCTAAGTAACTCTCAATCAGTATAACCCATTTGGTTAATAAACATCTTGAAGTTAAAAGTTTTAAATTCCTTGATAGAAATAGGGTTATGGAACAAATCTCCTATTTTTATGGGCAAAAGTTAATAATTTGCATATATTATAATTTAGAAATATTTTTTTTCAAACAAATAAAAAGGATAAACTTTAAAGATAAGTAACAACTGTAATTTTTTTTTTTTTTTTTGAACTTGAAGGGAAAAAAATCTTAAAATTTTGGGAATTCTCTTTTTAAATTCAAAGTGAAATTTTTTATTTGACATTTATGACCCTATATCTAAATGAAATTACCCTTCATTAATAAGGGTATTTTTGAACCACATAAAAATCCAGTTGAAAGAAAGGAATCATCCTATATATAGTATATATATAGAGTTTGTCTCCATCAAAATGAATTATGTGAGGTAAATGTCATAGACTAAAAGACACATTTTATAAATACACTATCATATAGTGAGTCTTCTTTTTCTCCGAACACTCAAATAATTATGACTAAAGGTATGTTTATATTTGTTTTGTTTCCACTACTGTCTAAAAAAAATTTCTTACACACTTGTGAATTGTACATAAAATATACTCTTACTAGACTCTGATTATATTCAATACCCAACAATAAAAGATTCTCACCCTTTTTGTAATGCAATGGTTCTCTCAAATTAACATATAAAACCCTAACTCAAAGCACACAAAACCAACAACATGGAAGAGAACCAGATAATCATTACCTCTAATCTTGCATTATCAGAGAAAAAATACCACAAAATAGAATATATATATATATATATATATAAAGATGTGGAAAGAAATAAAAGAGAGACTACAACATGATAAAAGTAGGCTAGGAGAATTGAAAAGACTCACTACTGAGCTCAAAGCCAAATGCCTCCTCAGTTATGTTATCCTCTGGTGGTGGAGTGGGTTGACAACTTGTCTAGCCCAATTGCTCTTCATTTTGTGTTCACCCAATAGCAGAGAAAGCACATTAGAGCAATGAAGACAAGGGCAAACCATATGATCAGGATTCAAGATTATGATCTCCTTCTTTTGGGAAAGATCAAAGGGCACAAATGGTTACTACAAGAAAAAAAAAAACTCTATTGCAACAAATTGTTTTGTTGCAATAAAGTCGAAATTTTTGCAATAAAACCTTATTTTAACGAAAATATTTCGTTGCACGTTATTGCAATAAACTCTGTGGTGACAAAATTTTCGTGTGCAATAGCATTTTATTGCAAAAAAGTATTTTATTATTATTATTAAAAATACTTTATTGCAACAAAAATATTGTTCTATAATTTATTGCAATGTCATTAGGCTCCACACTCTCAAATTTTTATTTTGTAAAATAAACGGTGGATTGAGAGAATAGGAAAGAGAAAAAGGCAAAGTGTGCGAGAAACAAGGGAAAGGGTTATTTTTGTAACAAATAAAATATTGATGCAATATATTAGTATTTTTAAGTCTCTATTGCAACAAAAAGTAATATTCGCACATATTTATGTTTATTGCTATTGTCTCTTTGTTGCAAAATGATTTTTTTTTTTTTTTTTTTTTTCATGTAGTGGGTATTGAGGAGTTAGGGACGCGATAGGTCTAGGGTGAGGCCAAAAATACCCTACCCTTCTATCTCGCACAAAAAAATAGCAATCTTTTTGGCTCTCATTTGTAACAATAATGAACCTGATTATTTTACTATATATTGATGTGGTCTTTTTTTTTGTTTTAATTTGACAGGTTGTATTTACACACGCTATATATTGCCCTATTCACTTTTATTATAATTTCTTATATTAGAAACAATATTATGATCCGATAAAAATATGAGATTGGTATCAAAAAATTAAGAAAAGGCCAGAGGGTAAAATAAAAGACTAAGATTGGCATCCAATTCCTGCGTTGCCAACATAGCGTGATTTATAATTAAATAGATGTGTGAAAATTGAAAACTGAAAACACTATAGTAAAATAATTTTAAATGTGTAATAGTGCCATGAGACCCATTTTTAATATTTTTTCTAAATAAAAAGTTATGGTGCTCATGAATAGTGCGTGAATATGTGCAAAGCTGAACAGTGTGATGAAACAGTACTTTTGTGTGTGAACAGTAACTTTGTCTCTACACAAAAACGCGTGCATCGAAAACAAAAAAAAGAAGGAAAATGCTAGATGCAGACACGCTGGTTTTTTCAGCCGAATCCAAATAGTCACTAAGTTGTTGTGGATATGAGATTGATTTGATGTTTATGAAATTAATATTTGTGTAAATTTCATCATTAGTTTTGAAATATAATTTCTTCTTCTTTATTGTTGTAAAAATTAGGTAAATTTAAACTTTATAAAAGTACTTTGATAATAGACTAATAACACAGGTGGATGAAACTATACATGAAAGGGAGGGAAAACTGTAGCCTCTAATGATCCGTTTGGATTGATGAAGAGTAGAGTAGAGTAATTAAGTAAAATTGGCTCAAAATTAGTCTATTTTCAGCCAATTCTACTCTATTCTCCTTCACTCTCCTCTCAATCCAAATAGGTCCTGAGTTGTGAAAAATCAATTAGACAGTCATATAAATATAAGAATTTGTGTGTGTTTTGGTTTTAAAAGATAAAGAGATTGGAACTTTCAAGCAAGAAAATATTATCCCTAAAACAAAGCTACGAGAGATTTTAGAAATAATAAAAATGTCTAATTTACATTCACTTTTATTTTATATATATATATATATATATGAGAAGATGATATTGGTTAGGGAGTACAAAAGAGAAATTGAATTAAGAATCTGAGTTATATTATTGATTTAGACCTTTATATCAATGAAATATTTTGCTTACACTTTAATAATTAAGCAAAGATATACAAATACAAGCATGTAGACCTGCTTAATTTTATAAATGCATATATATTGATATTATATAGTTTGGTCCCAAACAAAAATTTCTGGATTCAGCCCTAGAAAATACCAAATCACTAAAACACTGAACAAATTAAGTTAATTTTCAATACGCACACTAGGAATTAACCTTTTGAAAAATAAATTCGAAATTTATTGGTTCAAGTGGTATGATCCACGGACATTATCAATTTGATTTGCCTATTTGCTCCTGAATATACCGTTATTTCAAGTTTATTCTTTTTTTCATGGCCACTAAATATATCCAAGTGTGTCCTATATATGTATTGGAGTAAAGGAAATAATTATAAAAAATTAATAACCAATATTATATTTTCTTAATTTATTTCTTCACACCATCAACAATCCAACTATAAAAATAAATAAAGAAAATTTTAAAAGACCCGTATTTTTGGATACTTACTACTTTTCCATTAAACATTTTAATTGTTTTGTGGTGAGAAAAAAAGATAAACAAATGAGAATAAAAGGAATAGGTAAGCGTAGAAATAATCCACGGGGGAATTGTTATTTGTAATTCATTTTTATACCTTTTAAATTTTGAGGAAACAAGCAGACAGGTAGGACAAATGTGGTGAAAATGTCTTTTTTTAGGTTGCTAAGTTTTTTTGAGAAGGAAGACATCTAATATTATTAGCTAGAGTCGGCGAAAAGAACAGAATAAAGGTGGGGAGGAGTATCCTCCATCCATACAGACAAACCTCTGGCATGTCTAGCTAGGTTATGAGCAACCTTATTACCATCCCTATAAGTATGAGAAAAAGAAATACACTCGTTGGTAACTAAGGTGGACTTAGCCAAAGAGATGATGTGACCAAATGAGGAAAGAGAGTCTTCTGCATTCATGAAAGTTTTGATCACCACTTCCGAATCACCTTCGAGGATAAAAGGTCTAATACTGTGCTCCTGAGCAAATGAAATCGCCCTAGCAGCAACCATAGCTTCTATAATATCAGGGGAGAAAGGAAGTGGAGCTTGTTCCGAAAGAGAAGCCATAACACTCCCTTCCCAGTTTCAGATTACAACACCAAGCCCTGCCTTATTTATGGCTTGTTTGGAAGTTTAGAGAGGGAGGAGAGTAGAGGGGAGTAAAGGGGAGGAGAGTAGGGGGGAGGAGGGTAGAGGGGAATGGTTGTCCTCCACCTTGTTTGGATGTTTTTAAAATTAGTAAGGAGGAAGAGAGTAATTAGCCATTTACCATATTTTGATGTTTTAAAAAATAGGATAAAAATGAGAGGAAATGATTTAAATAGACAAATTTACCCCTTTAATCAACATTCTCTTTTCTGATCCAAATCACACAAAACCAATAAAGTCAAAATCTCAAATTCAATTTTAACCTAAAATCCACAATTCCTTACAGTGATTATTCCGCAGACCAAAATCCTAGGCAAATCCCAAAGCGCAGAGATATTCAAAGCCTCTTGGCCGTCATATAGGTGGCAAAACCCGCGAGTCAGTTTGGCCTTGTAGAGCGAGTCAACGGTGATTTGCATGCGGCGCATCTTCAGCATGTCGTGGAAGAAGGAGAGGAGCTCCGACGGCTTGGTCTTGACAGAGCGCGATGGCGATTTGCATTTGTGGGAGGTGAATGGAACGGAGGTCTCGATCGTGAGGGTTCTAGTGTCATCAGTTGAGAGTTGACGGTGGAGATTTAGGGAGATAAAGGTGGAGATAGGGCGAAGGTGATTGGAGTGCGAGGTTGAAGAAGCTCTAGGAATTTGAGATTTCTGTACTATTAACAACAACTTTGTTAATTACTGCTTGTTTCTAGGTAAAATGTTACTTTCTTGGAGAAAATATCAATGCAAATATTGAAGAATTTCTTTTTAAATAATCAAAGATTATTTATATAATCGGTTTGTAATTTTGTTAATTTAGAAAGGGTAAATTAGAAAATTTATTTGGTCAATAATTTATCTATCCTTCCATATCTCTCCAATTTTGGGAATTAAAAATTAGGGGTTAGAAGTAGTTGAAACCCCTCCAAACTACTACCTCTCATTCCTTAAAAAACTTCCAAACAAGGTAATTGAATTATTCTCCTTTTCTTTACTCTACTCTCCCTCCCTTTTTAAACTTCCAAACAGGCCATTAAACTTGGGGTTGATCTTCGGGCATGAATCTCCTCCAAAACCAATGCTCCTTCCACACACTTGTCATTTCCTCAATGGGAATGTTCTTGGTCTCCGGCAAGAAGAAATAGACAAAGAGGGTCATGAGTACCACGAAAAAAGCAAAGAGGATGAACAAGCCAAACTTCAAGTGACAGAGCATGGTAAGGAATAGTTGGGCCACAATGAATGTGAAAAGCATGTTCACACAGACAGTGATACTCTGTGCAGCCGATCGAATCTCTAGTGGAAAAATCTCACTTGGCACTAACCATCCTAATGGCCCCCAAGACCACGCAAAAGCAGCTACATAGGCACAGATGAAGAACACAAGAAGGCCAGCGTACCACTTGGGCAAGTCAATCACTTGACCTGATACCCCAAATTTCCATCCAATGAAGACTGTCACCGAAACCTACAACATATATGCAATGTAATTTACATTATATAAAAAATTTATGGACGCAACTTTTGATATAGGAATATAAATGAATACACATAAAAAGAAATGTAGTTAGACTTTGTATATGCGTGTTACCTGAAATATGAGCATTTGAATTCCACCCTCTAGGAAAAGAAATTTTCTACCCCATTTATCAGTACCATACATGGAGACCAATGTAGCAAAACAATTTATTCCACCAGTGATGAGTGCGGATAAGAGAGAAGCATTATCCCCAAACCCAATTGTTTTGAAAAGCTGAGGAGCATAGAACATGATAACATTGATGCCCGTAAATTGCTGGAAAAATGGAATAGCCATGGACATAATCAATTGAGGCCTATACTTTCTATTCCGGATGTTTCTCCAAGGGTGTTCAACAGCTTTGGAGGCTTCACTTGCTGCCACAAGATCCTCGAACTCGGCCTCAATTTCCTTATCAGAAACACCACGAATTCGCTTGAGTATTGCTCGGGCTTTTTCGGGTTCATTCTTCTCAAGCATTGAGTTTGGGGTGTTGGGGAGGAAAAATGAGGAGATCACAATGAAGAGGGCAGGAATAGCTGCACCACCTAGACTAACACGCCATCCATAGCCACCTTTGATCTTGGGTGTGAGGTAGTTAACAACATTGGCTATCAAAATGCCTATTGTAATACATAGTTGGAAGATAACGTTGAGAGAACCTCGAAGTTTGTATGGAGCCATCTCTGAAAGGTAAAGTGGTACAGCCTGCATGCAATAGAGATCACAATGAAGAGGGCAGGAATAGCTGCACCACCTAGACTAACACGCCATCCATAGCCACCTTTGATCTTGGGTGTGAGGTAGTTAACAACATTGGCTATCAAAATGCCTATTGTAATACATAGTTGGAAGATAACGTTGAGAGAACCTCGAAGTTTGTATGGAGCCATCTCTGAAAGGTAAAGTGGTACAGCCTGCATGCAATCGAATAAATTAAAGTTATTTAGTGACATATTTGTACAGCTTATATACTAGTTCAATTTTGAAAGAAATAAAATAAGCTTGTGAATAATTCTATCAATTAATATATAGAATTAGTAAAGTTTCATGTAAAAATAATTTTTTTAGTCATAAATTGAGGATTTTAAGAATTATGTACTTCCCCTATAAATTTAGGATAAATGCATGATGTAACCCTAAGGCAACCCATGAATTAGGATTGTGATTATTTTTCGAAGCTAGTGGCTTCATTATATTACTTAAAAAAATTATTTTTATTACATTTTGATTATAAAAACCAGATAATTAAAAATATAAATATATTGAAAAAACTGATATTAGATACCAATAACAAGAAATAAATTGGTACAAACAAAAGCTTAATTATTTTATTATTATATCTAAAAAGATCATTACCCAATGCTAGTCCCAGTTACGTAATATGATTTAGGAAGGATAAAAATTAAAATTTGCATGTAAAAGACTAAAACTAAAAGCAGTAAAAGCAAAAGAGAGAAAGAAAAAAACAAACAAGAAAAGCTAATAATTAAGGGATTTTATATTTACCTGATTAGCAAAGCCTACACCAATACCCAATAAAATTCGACCAATGATAAGCATAGCAATATTTTGAGCAGCAGCATTGATGATAGCTCCGGCCAAGAAAACCAAACCACCAGTGAGCATGGATATTTTCCTACCCAACTTCTTGGTCACCCATGATGCACCAAACGATGCCAAAAGTGCAGCCAAGTATAGAGAAGATGTAAACATGGTCAGTGTCACACTGTCAAATTTACAGTACTGATTGGTTGATTTATCTAAGGCCTCCTTATGATAAACCGATGGGAAAAACTTTTGCAAGAAGGGATCCATGGATGTCACACCACCTATATACAAAATTATCATATGTTAGAATCTGTTGGTGCAAATACAATGGTAATAGAAATAACATAAAGAGAAACTGAGTCCACTCTTCACCTCCCCATTGCGCACGTATCTAGCCCAATATCTAAGTCAATACATTTTTGCCCATTAATCACCACAATTAAAAAGAATAAAAAAGTCTCTCTCCTTTTCAATGTGGGATTAAATATTTACACTAACTCCTCATCTCCCATATTTACTCCCACATCTTTACATTTATGTTATTACATTTATTCATTTTATTTATTTAATATTAAAAATGCTCCTACAGAATCAAATTAAAAACATCAACGTACATGCATGGAACGTTGGTGAAAGAAGAATTAATTATGGAAAATTAAAGAAACATATAGCAATATTATATTGTGGTTCTTGAATGCATATATGCTTACCTGAGATACCAATATCGTAACCAAAAATCAAACCCCCCATGGCAGCGACAATGCAAGTTACCAACACATAGAAAGTGATTTCTCCAGGGTAATTCTTTGTAGGATCACCATTGTTGGGACCAATCCCTCCAGCAGCCATAGCAAACAGCAAGAAACAGAGAATAACAAAGATCAAGGAGAAGGACAAGAAAGAAAGAAGCAGAAAATATGAAGAAAGATATGGGTTAAATTAAAGAGTATATGGTTTCTTATATATATATATATATATATACATATATATATATATAGAAAGCTTAAGGCGGTGTGTAAAATCTTTACCCTGCTAGTAATATAGTTACTATATTGTACAATTACTGCTAGCTTACTCTGTGAGTTCAAATCTTCTGTCTCACTTTTCCTGCTCTACTTTATGCTCCACCAATAAATACTTGCCACGTGTTCACTTAATTAATTAAATACTACAGTTATTAAATACTGTCATTATTGACTTATTAATACTACAGTTATTAATTAATAGTAATATTTAATTAATTAGATAAATACGTGGTAAATATTTATTGGTGGAGTAGAAAAAGTGGGACAGAAGATTTAAACTTTTATCCTACGAGTAATAAAGTTACTATATAATCACTGCTAGCTTATCCTGCTATTAATAGAGTTACTATATTGTACAATTACCCATATATAGAAAGCTTAAGGCGGTGTGTACAAAATCTTTATCCTGCTAGTAATATAGGCCTTGTTTGGATCCCTTTTTTTCATCATTCAATTTTCATCACTTATCACTTAAATACTCTATCTGTTTGGCACTATCACTCACTTGTCATTACTCAATATTTTTCACACTGTTTATGGGCCCCATACCTGTCATTCAGTGCAACTTTCATTTTTTTTTTTTTTTTTTCAGTATCACCGAACCCAGTGGAAAGAAAAAAAAAAAAAAAACAAGAAACTTGAACCCAGTGAAAGAAGAAAGGAAAAAGAAAAAGAAAAAAAAAAGAAACATGGATCAAATCACCAAACCCAGTGAAAGAAGAAGAAGGAAAAAAAGAAAAAAAGAAACCTAGATTAGATCACTGAACCCAGTGAAAGAAGAAGAAGAAAAAAAAAAAACTGAAAACTGAACCCAGTGAAAGAAGAAGGAAAAAACAAAAAAAAAGGAAGAACTGAAGACCGAACCCAAGAGAAGAAAGGGGAAAAAAAAGGTCAAAAGGTGCGGCTATGGGTCCCTCCATGTGTGTTTAATTACAAAAATGTAATTAAGTTATGAGTTATGGAAACTAAAAACAGCTAAAATGTGTTTTCAGTTTCCATAACTCATAACTCAAAAATTAGAGAATTGAGTGATGGAAACAAAAAACTGGAAACAGAGTTATGGTGCTCCCAAACAGACTTCTCACTATGGGCCCACCATTTTTGAGTTATAAGTTATGAAAACAGAATTATAAGTTATGAAAATTGATGATCCAAACAGCCTTATAGTTACTATATTGTACAATTACTGCTAGCTTATCCTGCTGGTAATAGAGTTACTATATCATACAATTACTGTTAGCTCTGGCTCATTCATCATGCATCACGTAATTGGGTTCTAAATTTCTAATAGGAAAGGTCTTTTTGTATCATACAAATTAGCCGCTAATCCGTGCGATGCACGGAAAATCTATTAAATATGAGTTTTAAAATATTTTTGTTAATTTTTTTGCCATTGACAAATTTCTTTTTTAATTGTGGTAGTTTAAAAAATTATTTCAAATATCCATTTCATTATAGTTAGCTTAAATGTTTATAAATAAGAGATGACATTAATGATATAGTATATGTGGCAATTATACAAGATACCATTCAAACATGAATATTTAATTAAAAAAAAAAAAACCCAACAACAACAACAATAACAACCAATTGTGATCAATTGAAACACAAAATATAGCTAAAGAAGTTTCAATCACTAAAACTCCTCAATTGTACTCGCCTGCTATACTTATTCTCCAAATTTGACATTAAAAAAAAGGGCAATATCCAGAGCCTATAACTAATGCCATGGCATCTCTATATGCAAGTCTAGTATAATTGAGACATTTTTTTCAAGGCTCACTGATTGAAAGACTTACAAATTCTTTTCAAGAACATGCATTAAATACGCAACAATTAAAGAGTTTCCTTAACCACAAAACATTCACACCTGTTGTGTTTAAAATGAAGCTCTTGTAATTCTAAAAGCAAAGCCAGAAAAGAAAATGTAATTAATAACCTCCAACTCAAATATTCCTTTTCTTCGATTCTTATCTAACTAACGTTATTTCTAAAAAAATTCAAGCTATGTGAATGCAGATCGTATTAATTTTATCATTGAGAGCATGACACAAATTATGAGCAGCCAAAGAAAAAAAAATCAATAATTCTACAAATTCCATTGGTAAAATTCTACCAAACACAAAACAAAAAATTCTACCAATTTTATTACAAATCAAACTTATATTCACATGGTCCATAGATTAAAGATTATCTAGCAAATATAAAACAAAAGAATCCATCTTAGTAAATCATATCATCTTAGTATATGTATAGGGCATAGATATTGCCTAGTTCTGATTTAGTTCCAAAGTTAAATAAGTAGATTGGAAAATAAAATTTACTCCTAGCCCCTTTCCAATTTGGCTTAGACATTTTCTCTTACATTTTGAGTGCGATCCAAGGTTAAGCTAAAATCTAAACCATATCAGCTATATCACAAGATCAAAGTGAATCCTCTGCAGAGATGAATTTTATGCCTCTAAGCAAAATCAATATACAAAAGTTTTGCCAAAACTCTTTGCCCTCCCAAATCACTCTTTAAGACCAATATATTCAGTCACTTAAATCTTCCCTTACTTGTGACCAATAAAACCCTTTGTCCCTTTCACAAACACTTTCACAGGTCTTTTCTTTTAATGTGAGCTAAAAATAAGAATAATAGTGCAATCATAACTAATGTAATATATATAAAACAAAAAAGTTCAATGTAACAACAGTGCTTAGCAGAAGCAACAACTTAAGGAAAAAGGTTAAAAAAAGTTTATTGATAATAAAATGTCTTACAAAGTATTTCCCGTGTCTGTTCTGATTCAATGCAGTACGTATATGTTGCCACACCTCTCATCTGAGTTTAAGGAAAACGGTAGAATACCACAAGAAAGACTCTACAACATTAACAGTTGCTTGATTAGAAGAATCTTAGGCAAGCAAGGAGACTTCTACGGTGAAAGAGAGTCTGTAGTTTTGGATGGCTATGCGTCTGTAGGGTTTTTAGTTTATGAATTCATAGATGAAATTTCGTAGTCAGTTTTGGGTTTTCAAAACTTTGCGTGTGTTTAGTTCTTATGAAGTCCTGTACCCTCTTTGTAAAATCTTCAATTTATTGCTATGTGTGTTTTCTTTGTGAAAATTTGAGTGAGTATGAAGGGTTACGACATTGGCAGGGGTTACAACTTTCAACAGTGCTTAGCAGAAGCAACGGCAGGAAAAATGTTAAAAAAAGTTTATTGATAATAAAATGTCTTACAAAGTATTTCCTACGTTTGTTCTGATTCAATACAGTACGCATATGTTGCCACACCTCTCATCTGAGTTTAAGGAAAACGGTAGAATACCACAAGAAAGACTTTACAACATTAACAGTTGCTCTGATTAGAAGAATATTAGGCAAGCAAGGAGACTACTTCGGTGAAAGAGAGTCTATAGTTTTGGATGGCTATGCCTCTGTAGGGTTTTTAGTTTACGAATTCATAGATGAAATTTCATAGTCGGGTTTGGGCTTTCAAAACTTCGCGTGTGTTTATTTCTCATGAAGTCCCATACCCTCTTTGTAAAATCTTTAATTTGTTGTGTGTGTTTTCTTTGTGAAAATTTGAGTGAATATGAAAGGTTATGACCTTGGCAGGGGTTTATCTTTGTTAAAATTTTTGTTATAGAATTTTAGTTAAAGTAGAATTTTCAAGCTCTTGAAACATATATTTAAAAGAGTTTTATTTAAACTAAACTATTGTAATACTTGATAGGATAATTACACGTTGAAGAAAAATAATAAATATATAAGATATAAAACCTAAAATAAAAAAGAAAAAGAAAATAGTAATGACATGGAAAATTGTGGGAGCTTTAAAGGTTTTGGTTATATATATATATATATATAGACTAGTCGCTAACCCGTGCGATGCACGGGATAAGTAAATAAAAATTAAAAATAGTTATTATTTTTTTGGAGCAAAAATTAAAAATATTTATTTTGCTTAACTTGGCTTAAAAAATGTATGACTTGAAAACGGTTGAAATTGAATGAAAATAAGTAATTTTATTCAAAATAAAGGTTTAGAAAATTCTTTTTCTTTCATATTATTGGTTCCACATAACATGTATCGGCATGGCTCACAACATTTTCGCTACTCTATGGTGATGATTTCAAACATACACCAAAATATATATATATTTTTTTTTCCAGATTGTGAGTTCTTTAATTTTGTTAACATTAAACCTGATAAAAAACTTACATACCTTTTTGACAAAATAAATCCAAAACCCAAGTTTTGAAGGCACTCCAAGAACCAAATCAATGCAAAACCTTACCAATGTGAGCAAAGAGGAAGAGGACATACGGCATATGAAGAGACTAAGAAAAGTAGTTGGTGGTGGGAGTGTGTTATGTATTTGGCTAGAAGTCAAACATACGACCATGTTGATTACCACATAACAATACATTGTAGAACAATACGAATTGCAAAACAAAAACATAGAAAATTCATCAAATATTAAAACGTGAAAACATACTAAATAAAGAATAAATGCATTGACAATAGAAAAGACTATAAATAAATTTATTGAGTTTATCTAAAAAGCCAAACAATCATCATTAGAACAACCAAACATCCTTAAAAATTTTTTTTTTTTTTTTTTTTTTTTTTTTTTTTTTTCAACAATTCCATTCAAACTATGAAAAGAAACTACCTTTAGAAATTACAGTAGATGAAGAAGTAACAGCGAGAGCCTTTTGGTTTTTGAGAAATTCTCTCTAACAAACTTTGTTTAAGGATTTGGGTTTGTGGGTTTTAGATTTTTCTGTCTAAAAATTTCAGTGTGTGGTGGTGAATAATGAATTCAGATTAAATAAGGAACCAAGGGGGGAAAGGCGTGTCTCAATTTGTTTATGTGATCTAACTTACTCTTGCAGAAGCCGTGTAATTATAGGTGTGAAAAATTGTAAACGTGAGTCCTTATAGAATTTTTGTTATAGAATTTTAGTTGAAGTAGAATTTCAAGCTCTTGAAACATATATTTAATAGAGTTTTACTTAAACTAAACTATTGTAACACTTGTAAGATATAAAACCTAAAATAAAAAAGAAAAAGAAAATAGTAATGACGTGGAAAATTGTGGGAGTTTCAAAGGTTTCGGTTTTATATATATATATATATATATAGACTAGTCGCTAACCTGTGCGATGCACGGGAAAACTATTGATTATGAAAAAAAATCCAATAATGAATGAAGAATTTAAGCTATCACCTATGCAATTTTTTTTGTGCATTTCAGTTAAACTTTGACAATAATAATATGGTTATTACTTCTACTATTTTTGGGTTGAAATAAGTTTTTTTTTTCTTGAATTGAAATAAAGTTATTTGTTTACTTTTTTTTTTTAATGTTGGAATTTATTTACTGTTATTGTTAAGCTAAAATATTTAAAAATGATTATTTATTTAAAAGAAATATTTTTATAATCTTTAAATAATTATTGGGTCAATCTTGTACAATTATGTTGTAGTATTGGTCAATACCATAAACATCTTCATTAACTCAATCTCAATCCCTTTGTGTTCAAAAAATAAAAGCCCAACTCCTTTTCCAATTCATTTTTTTAATTTTATTTTTCTTCCACCGTCTTGTCCAGTAAACTTTATCTTTTTGTTTATTTACTTACTTTTTATTATTGTATCATTTTTCTTTAATTCCCATCCACACATTTTCAAATTGAATCTTACCTTAAGATCTACTACACAGTAGCCCACGTTGTCTTTCAGTACTTGTCCCTCACAAATTTGCTTCTCTCATTCTCTCTCTAATAGTCTCTCACGCATACTTTTCTCATCAAAAGATTGAAAACTAACCCATAATCACACTTAGATCTATTTCTCTCTTTCCCTCACAGATCAATTTCTCTCTCGCAAGTTGCTTCTCCTCACTCAAACGTTGCACCAACTGGTTCGACCACCCTATGCTTGAGCTACACTGCCACTTCCATGCCTTCTTCTCTCTCTCTCTCTCTCTCTCTTTTTAATTGCATGGGAATTACACTCCAGGCCGAGACGCAATTTTCGGCTGGAATGACCGAAAATCGTCGGAAAGGCTGGTACAAACTGGAATAGTCCGGTATTTAAAAAGAAACAAAATAAGGGTCGTACCGGATTGTTCACCGGTACGAAAAATTATTGCTATACCGGCCGGTACGAAACGGTATTGACTTCCTTAGCCGAATGCCGGTATAGGCCGAATTTTGGAACGGAATAGAATAGTAGGGTTACCTATATCGGAATGAAAAATTCCGACTGAACGGTATTTAAAACATTGATCTTGTACTGTGTTTGAAGAAATTTATGGAATAAGGATGAAGATGACGAAGAGGGAGATGGGAGATGGGACTGTTTTGGTTTTTTTTGTTTTTTTTTTTTTTTGGGAGAAACTTTTGGTTTTGGATTGTGCTATGCTTGTGATACAAACGAAGATGGGAGGAGAAAGAGTTGATCGGGTTTTATAAGGAAGGAGGACTATTAGGGAGAAATAGTTATTAAAATCAGAATTTTTATTTTATAATGCTGATTTTTTAAAAAGAATGATGACGTGAAAAATTGTGAGAGTTTCAAAAGTTTCGGTTTTATATATATAGACTAGTACTATGCCCATGCGATGCACGGCTTAATAAAAAATATTTTGATAATATAATTAAATTTAATAACAAATAAAATGAAAAAAGAATTAATTTAAAATTTAAGATTAAAAAATAAATTGTTCTTGTACACTTTAAAGAAATTTAATTTTTATTTCTTATTTTGATATTTAAATAATTTGTTTTAGTGTTGATTTCATTCAAATGGTTATAAGTTATATCAACCTTAAACCAACGTATGTATCCATATGTAACATTCTAAATTAATAATAAATAAAAATATAATACTCTAACTTAATGTAACGTTCTAACGTACTAATAAATAAATATAACACCCTAACTTAAAGTAATGTTTGTGATTGTATTGTGTTTTAGCCTTTAAGAACACATATATTATTTTTTTTTATCATAAAAAATAATGAATTCAATAATTGAAACGGTTGAAAACAAAATTAAGCCAAAACCTCAATTCATTAATGAAAAAAAGCTTTTAAAAAAATGGAGTTAAGTAAAGATAGACTTATATAGAAATTTGGACAGATGGATTCTCTCGTATCCAATTTCATGTTTGACAGCAAATTTTGCTTTTAATTAAAGAATATAGATTACATGGAACAAAACACCAAACAAAAGTCATAACAAATTAAATCCATTATAAAATATTGATGTCAATAACAAATAATCATGTAATAAGAAATTTGAAAAATACAAATATATTGCTTGCTATATTGACTTAAAAAAAAAAAAAAACACTAAAAAGTGTGATCAAAAATAGAATTTCAGTCTATTTATAAAACTTGTTGATAAAAATCATATTATATATAATAAAAAGGCAGCAAATACACAAAATCTATTAAATTTGATGAATGGAAAAAAAAAAAATTACCTGCAAGGATGTAGGTAAGGCAGAGAGGAGAAATGTAGCACTTTTCTATTATGAAAGCTGCAACATCAAAAATAAGTACTCATGAAAAGCATTACTGCACCAACATTGTTAGAGGTAACACTATTTACATGTGGCCAAGCCAAAAAAAAAAAAAAAAAAAAAGAGAGAAGAAGAAGAAGAAGTAAAGAGACATACACTGCTAAGAACTATATGATATATATATATATATATATATAGATATAGATACACTTACTTTATGATAACAATGAACTAGAGATAAGAATGAATTATAAATTATAGGATTCTTTTCAAATTTTTTTACACTTACTATATAAATTTTTTTTTTAGAGATACATTTACCTTATGATAACAATGAATTAGAGATAAGAATGAATTATAAATTATAGGATTCTTTTCAAATTTTTTTATGCTTACTATATGATTTTTTTTTTTTAGAGATACACTTACTTTATGATAACAATGAATTAGAGATAAGAATGAATTAGAGTCATGATTAATCTAATATCCATTTAGAAATTATAGGAGAAATAAAATTATATATATTTTTTTCTTAAAATCTAAAATTTTAATAAAATTTCTGCAATTTGGTGAAGCCATTTGGCGCAACCACGGCGTCTAAGCCTAACTTTTATTATATATATAATATATATAATATTATATGATATATATTATATTGTAAAAGGTAAACAAAAGAAAATTTTGATAAATATTAGTAATATATTGTTAGATCAAATGGTATGTAGGTTGTTAAATACAATATCTGTTTGTTTAATCCTAGTCTAAATTAACGAATATATATATATATATATAGATTATCAATATATGATATATCATCTACATTGAGGGTATGTAGTAAAAATTAGAGTTTACAAGGCTTTCACAAATCACATTAATATACTAGTAGTTTGCACTATATTGTAGTTAATTTATAGGCGAAAAGTCACTTTGAGTCCTTACATTTTCAGGCGATTCCCATTTTAGTCCCTACATTTTATTTTTACTGCTTTAATCTCTATCTTGAAAAATGCTTCTCGTTTTGATCCCTGCCATTATAGTAGAAACGGAGAAAGCTGACGTGGCAAACGGTAGGAATAAATAATAGTAAATTAATGTCCACGTGGCCTAAATTAATAATAAAAAAATGTTTTTTGGCATTAAAAAATGTCACGTCAGCATCTAAATTAAAAAAAAATTAATTTATTAATTTTAACTAAATAAAAAAAAAAATTAAAAACAGAATTAAAAACTAAAAATTACATGAATTGAGATCTAAGTGTGTCTTGAACAAGAACGCAAACCTAGATCTAAGAACACAAACCCAAAAATTAAAATCCAAAAATTAAAAATCTCAAGATCACCATTTTCTCAAACCCAGCAATATCATCAAATCCTAAAACCTCATAGTATCAAATCAATCCAAAAATACAACACAACCAATCCAAACAAAAAAAAAAAAAAAAAATCTCAAACTCAGAACAAACCATATAACAAAAAAATAATAGTCAAAATTTTAAATCACATAACATTGAATACACTTTAAAATTTGTAATATTTAATTTATATCATGAATTTGATCCATTTCAAATGTTGAAGAAATAGTTTTGGACTTCAAAGCCATGGTAACCTCTTGTCTAAGGAAGTTGCTTGTTAAGTTTTTTAGTTGGCAAATTACATGACAATGTAATAATTCAAGAGTTGAGTTATTTAATTTTCAAGATTGAAATGTGAAAATGCCAGCTCAAAGAAGGCATACACTTTGTTTAGATTTGGACTGTCATTCAATCATTTATCTATCAATAGAAATGTCCATGTTTTGATAAAGGCTCAATCGATCAAAAATCAGGTTTGACTTGTTTTAATTTTCTAAATTCGATCATTGCATAGAATTTTGTATCCTACTTCTATATCTTATAAAAGGCAACTTATACACGACTTCAATAGGGGTTTGATTTTGAAGGCTATTGCCATGTTCTTAAATTAGAGAATATCATAAATATATTTATTAGCTTAAAATTTTAGTTTATACACAACTTCAGTTGAAATTTTGAAAGCTATTGTCCTGCACCTAAATTAGAGAATACCACAAATTCATAATACGTGTTATAACTTTTCCCAATAATTTATATATTTAGACCACTTAAGAAACTCGAGAGAAAACATGGGGATAAAAAATTATAGAATTTCTCTTAAAAAAATTATTTGCATCTATATAATTAAACTAATTTACATCCATATTTATATACAATGAGAGTTTCAAGTACTAAATAAATGAAATATATAAACTCTAACCGTTCTAATAACAATGATGAGAAATTGCTTCCTAAAAAACCAAAACAAAACAATTATTAGAAGGGAGCATTTAAAAGAATATTATAAATTGCTTCTACAAGAACAACTACCTCCTAAAATACCGTGCACCCTTAGCGTGATAGTTTTTATATAGATACAAAATTCTTATGTGGTAAGGGGTAGGAGCCGGGTTCAAGTTTTCAAGAATGAGTTTCACACACATATACACTTAGATTAGACTATATTAGAATTTCTATCTTATATTAAAAAAAATAAAAAATTAAAAAAAAGGTGAGCATTTGTTCATTTACAATTGGGCTTGGGATTCATTCCTAGCATATAATATTCATAAAGCCCAGTTGGGCTTTTGCTCTTCTCTTACAAAGCCCAACACCACTCCCATTTTCGAACACGTTGCCCAAAACGCACCGTTTTTCCCTCCTCCCCTAAACAGATAAATCTCTCTCTCTCTCTCTCTCTCTCTCTCTCTCTGTGTTAGGGTTTGAAAGCTTTTGCGAGGCCAATAGGAATGGCGAACCGTACGGACCCAGCGGCGAAGAGCATAAGGGGGACGAACCCACAGAACCTGGTGGAGAAGATCCTGAGGTCGAAGATTTACCAGAACACGTACTGGAAGGAGCAATGTTTCGGTCTCACGGCGGAGACGCTGGTCGACAAGGCCATGGAGCTCGATCACCTCGGCGGTACTCACGGCGGTAACCGCAAACCGACGCCGTTTATGTGCCTCGTCATGAAGATGCTCCAGATTCAGCCCGAGAAGGAGATCGTCATCGAGTTCATCACAGAACCTGGTGGAGAAGATCCTGAGGTCGAAGATTTACCAGAACACGTACTGGAAGGAGCAATGTTTCGGTCTCACGGCGGAGACGCTGGTCGACAAGGCCATGGAGCTCGATCACCTCGGCGGTACTCACGGCGGTAACCGCAAACCGACGCCGTTTATGTGCCTCGTCATGAAGATGCTCCAGATTCAGCCCGAGAAGGAGATCGTCATCGAGTTCATCAAAAACGACGATTACAAGTACCACCTCTCTCTCTCTCTCTCTCTCTCTCTCTCTCTCTCTCTCTAGTTGGTTATGGTTATTGTTTTTGGAATTAATGGATTGAGAGATAAAATTAGGGTTTTAAGGGGATTGTGATTCATTTTGATGGAAAGTGTGTGCGTGTAGTGCTTATAATTGTTGCTTTTAGTAAAAAATTAATGGATTGTGAGCTAAAATTGTAGTTATAAGGATATTGTGATTGATTTGATGGAAAACGAAGTGTTATTTGTTTGTATAGATGGTGTATGGGTTTTGATTTTGGACTGAGCTAAAAACTAGAGTTATAAGGTGAGTGTGATTAGAGTTGATGGAGAATGAAGTGTAACATATACAAATACGTTCTCGTGCACGCATAAGTAGGGTTGGATGTAGTTGTATCTTGTTTGAATTGTTTTTCTTGCTTTGTGAAACTTCTGTTTGGTTGATGAGAAAGTGGAGGAAGAAGATGGAAAAGTAAATATATTGGAGTTGCAAAAAGATATGGATATATAGACGGTGAAGTTTTCTATTTAATTTTTTTAGTAATTTCTGTTTTAGGGATAGCTGCTAAGGAAGTAGAGGGAAAGGAAAAAAAAGAGGGAATTTTGGGGTTCTTGCGGTTGCTGTTGATTTAAAAATTTTATTAAAAAAAAAAAAATGAAGAAGAAAGAAAGAGAAGCTGTATTTCAGACTAAAAAGAAATGAGGAGGGAATTTGGTGATGGTTTGAGTTGATTAGGTTTTGAAAATGCTACTTGTCAGTTTTGCAGAAATAATAGTAAAATGGAAAAGTAATAAAGGGAAATACTAGGATCTAATTAGTATCTGACATCTTAATCACAATGAGCAAAAGACAAGCTGATTTAAGTGAATTTTTTCCTTCATGCCATGTTTTGAGGGGTTGGTATTGAAATTTGGAATCTTAAGAAATTGGCAGCCCTGATTTATATTTTTTTGTAGAGTGGGCCCTGCAATATCATCCAATTCCATGCTTCTGAATATATATAAAATAAATGACGAAGAAATATTATTCTTGCTTTGTGTTGTTTGGATTTAGAAATTTTTTGATAGAAGGCCAACTCAACTAGAGCATTTTGTTTTATTGGGGTTAATGTTTTTCATGGAGTTTATAATAGCATTTGGATGCTGAAATGGAAATATGGAAAATAAATAAATAAATAAGATACACATACATTTTTAATACGATCATTACTTTAATTTTCAGTGTGTGTTAGCATGTTGGTTTCACTTTGATTTTTGTAGAACTCCCTGTGAAGTGCTATTTCCCTTGGGTTTTAACATCTTTCAATTCTGCATTGTGCAGATATGTGCGGATACTTGGTGCTTTTTATTTGCGTCTTACAGGAACTGATGTTGATGTCTACCGGTACCTAGAGCCTCTGTATAATGATTATAGGAAGTTAAGACAAAAATTACCTGAAGGAAGTAAGATCCTCAACATATTTCTGGAATCTGCCATGATTTCTTTCTCATTGATGCTTTTGACTTCTATTTGCTATTATTTTCATATGCATTTATAAATTTCATGAATACACTAACCTACCTGTGTTTTGCCTTCTAATTGTGTTAGAGTTCTCTTTGACACATGTGGATGAGGTTATTGATGAACTTCTAACAAAAGACTATTCCTGTGACATTGCTTTGCCACGTATCAAGAAAAGGTACTTGTGTATAATTAAAAGTACGATTACTTGACATGTATTTGTGAATTTGATCTCTTTTGTAGGATTCCTGCTGTAATTTTCTGTCTTCATTTTGTTTTCATGATACTCTTTGAAAATGTGTGCTTTATGATTTTCTGTATGCCTACAGATGGACTCTTGAAACACTTGGTTCATTGGAACCTAGACGAAGCGTTTTGGAAGATGATTTTGAGGAGGAGGAGGAGAAGGAGGAGAATGATCAACTTGATGGTTTAGAAGATGAGGCTCATGAAAAGGTTGCATTTCTTTCATTCCTGTTTAACTTCTGTTTTTGATAAAAGGTTTTGGAGGGAAGAAAAGTAAATGGAAGGATACATAAGTGTAATATCTTGTATGGGAGAAAAATTATGGAGAGAGAGAGAGAAGGAAAAAAAAAAGAAAAAAAAAAGAGTGGGTTAGTGATGTATTAGTTTGTCACCGCATATAAAGAACAAGTGTTTCGATATATTTCCCTTCTATCTCACACATAAAATAGAGTCAGTTCGCTATATCTCCCTCTTTTGACTAACAAACAACAGAAGCCAAAATTGTCTCCCTTTACACCACTATTCATCCTAAGAGAGTATTGTTAGTTTTTACTCTTCCTGATGATAGGTCCTATCAGTTACTCTCTCTAAGGATACATACTATTAGTTTCTCTCATTCCTTCTCTAAACTTTTTGACATTATGGAAAAGAAATCCTGCTTGTAATGTTTCTTTCCAGTCATATGATTCATATTTTGGTGTAACTTCTAGCAGGATTATTACCGTGGGCGAAGCCCTGCCAGGGAAAGAGATAGGGACAGAAGACGCGACCGTGACAGATACAGGTAGAGTTATTTTTACACTTCTGGTTTCTGATTTATTTTGTGCAATATTGAATGAATATTAATTTTTTTTATTATTATAGGTCCTTGTTTAATCGTCTTTTGTCTATGGATGTGTTGTTGAGATAGACACCCATGTCTTTTAACAGAATGTTTATTTTTTCCCCTAACGGAAAAGCCTTATTTTTTTTTATTTTTTTATTTTTTCCCAGTCAAGTTGTCCTTATTTCCCATTTATAATCCTATTTGTAGCTTATGTCTCTTTGTGATTGGTCTAAGTGAGCAAGGTTGGGTTTGTGCTCTTCATATTATCTAATTGCATGGTTGGTTTCACACATACCACTTGAGGTGGTTTTTAGTTAAATTAAGTTACATCTTACACATGCAAGAGTTCCTACATAACATGTGAAAGTGATCTGCATATCACAATTTGACATGCTTTGGTTTTTTTCCAATCAACCATTTTGTATGTTATCCAATTCCACAGCTACCTTAGAAATGATAAGCCCTCAAATTACTGGAAGCTGTTGCCCAAATGTATGCATCTATGTCAATGCCTGTGTCATTAAGGCCTTATGTTTCCACTATGGCATTTAAAGCCGTTTAGTGGCGTAACAGTGCTTCCTATAATAATATTTCATGATCCTGCCAGGTTTCTTTGCACTGACAGTGTGCAGCGAGAAGTATGATGGATCGTACATTACTATTTAAGTGCAAATGTGATATGGTCGTCTTTGCTCTATCTCATTTAGAATTGGAATAAAATCTATTTTATGTACAATTGCTTTACAGCTCTTATTTTTGGAGAGTAGTGCAAAGTTCTGCACTGCTTTTAATTTCTTTCACAATTAGGTAACTACTCCACAGTATTTGTTGCTATAAATCCAACTAAGGTGAAATGGTGTCCTATTTTTTGGTTTTGAGAAAGGGGGGTGGGGATGGGTAAGCCATTTTCTTAATCAATAGGGTTGGATATAGGCCTCCTTTTTACCTATTTATTTATTTTATATGAATTCTTAGCTTATACGTGAGTGAGCATATTTGGACACAGTTTGTCAATGTGTGATGTAGAAGCTTATATCATAGTGTCAAGGAAGCTGTCATGCAAGAACATATGATAACAGAGGCAGGCACACACCCACCTTTAAATGGTTTGCTTATTGACCCTTTCACCTTTTTTCCAATTGCGTGATAATTGAAGCTACTATAGTGGTTAAATGGCTTCCTGCAGCAAAGGTATTTTGAATCTGCCAGTTTTCTTTGTTCTGTTATTGTCCAGAGAGAATTATGATGGATTCAGAGTGTAGGTGTGTTTTCATGGGTCATCAATTTTCTTCTATTAGTGTGTGAGACGATTTCATTGCACTTCCTATATTTGTAACCGATGAAGTTTACCATATCTTCAATCCTTAAAAGATGTTATAAGTTTTTGAACTTGGTCATTTTGTTATTCCTGTTTCACAGGGAACGAGACTATGATAGAGACTATGACAGAGATTACGATAGGGAACGTGGACGTGGACGAGATAGGGATAGAGACAGGGACAGAGACAGGGATAGGGACAGGGACAGGGATAGGGACCGAGACCGTTACCGCTTGCGAGATGAAAAGGATTATGGTCGTGATAGGGAGCGAGATAGGGAGTGGGAAGGTAGGGAGCGGGAGAGGCGAGACAGGGACCGTGGCAGGAGGAGGAGTCACTCAAGAAGCCGAAGTAGGAGTAGGGATCGGAAGGATCGTGAGGGTGGGGAGCACCGGAAGAGACATGCACGCAGCAGCACCAGTCCCAGAAGACGGGATGGAGCTGAGGAAAATGGCACTCGGGAAGAGCCTAAGAAGAAGAAAGAGAGAAAGGAGAAGAAAGAGGATGGGACAGACCACCCAGACCCTGAGATTGCTGAAGCTAATAGGCTGCGTGCATCCCTTGGGTTGAAACCGTTGAAATAGATGCTAGTAGCGTAGTGTGCAAGTGATCATTTTCTGTTAATATGGATGGATATATAAAGTTTGTGGGCCGTTGCTTGTAGCAGCTGGGATTGCCAGTATTGAATGTATGTTCTAGTAAGTGGCAAATGGATGCCAAGTACAGATCTTTCATATTTATGCCCCATTGTGTATGTTTTTTCCGTCACTTTAAGAATCAAACCAGTTTTGCCAGCATTCTTATATTTTTGGCTTCTGCTTTAACTGTAGTCAAAATGTTCTATTATTGCTGACGAGAACTGCATACTCATTGTGGGCTTCAACATTATTTTTTCTTTTTTTGAGAAAGATTGTGGGCTTCAACTTGATTATGAGAAACACTTGCTAAATTCTAAAATCCTGTTATTTAGAGGGATAAAGGGATTTTGCAGCATTGTATAGAAGTTTATACTATCTCTATTTAAACAAGTCTTTGGTGAGAAACAGAACTTGGGTTCATTGCGAAGGTGAAGGACTCGTCTGGCTTATGGTGGGTTTGGAATGTACGAAACATAACCCCTCAAATGATATGTAAAACAGGTAAGAAAACAATTTAAAAACAAGATCGTAGCCTTGTATGGAAACAAAAAAAAAAAAGAAAAAGAAAAAAAAAAAAGGTCCCTCTAATTCCCGTTAAATCCAGTATAAATTTAATTTCAAAGGAAAATCTGTATATATATTGGACCAATACTTTCAATGGAATTTATCCAGAATAGAGAATACCAGCGATTGCCAACTGATCTACAATAATTCTTATCTTTGAGGAAACGGTTAGAAGATCTACCACATAATTCTAAGAACAGCAGAAGAAAAACAGTATGGAAGCTACGACCTGATATTTTTTGTGAAAACATTACCATTGAACATACTTCAAATAAATTAATACTTGGACTCAGCTAAAATTTGCTAATCCTGGCATAAACAAAGATGAAATGAAATGAACTTTCAGCTCCTAACCAAAGAACTAGGAACTTCCCCTATAATCCTCACCAAGGACCTCTGGTAACAAAATGCCATCTTTATCATACTGAAGGGTACCAGAAAAACCAAGAGGCCTGCACTTCTCTCCCATTAGAATCCTCTTCTTGCATAGTTCCAACTCACCCTTCTCTTCTTTATCTTTGCCATCATTTTCTTCTTCTGAGCCTCGTTCGAATCGCTTGTTCATTTTCTTTCTCAAGGACCTTGCCACCCTCAACTTTTTCCGAGTGGTAAGTATTTTTGACGGAACTCTAATCAAGTGGCCTGAACTTCCCTGCTTTCCAATCAGTCTGAAACTTGTGGTAACACCACCAACTGTTCTACAATTAGGTGTACTACACCCATCACAGATGCTACAGCTATCATTTTCCTTCTTGATATTGCCTTTGATGAAATTCTTTCTGTTCTTCCTATTAAAAAAACTAGTGAAAGACAAAAACTTTTTCGTGGGTAGTTTATTGGCCACTCTTGGTTGAATTGAGCTTTTTACCTTACCATTCCGCTTCTGCATTCCTTCTTCGTTTCCAGAGTCCAACACTTCCTGCATTGAATGTGACTTGGAAAGTGAAAATTTGGATGCACCCAGAAGTGGATGACCATCCCCACAATCCAAGTTGTTTATAGTGCTTTCAGTGGTATCTTTTTCAGACTTCAGTGTCTCTGATCCCACCTTGTTCATAGTTGTTTTTCTGTAAACTTCTTCATTTCTGTCATTGGAAGAGCATGCATCTACTGATTTCCTTTTACCCATGACACCCGAGAAGACTGAGCCAACTTGTTTAGCCCATTTCTTCTTGTTCTTGCTGTGATCATCTTTGCACTGACGACACCGTTTTTGCATGATTTTGGCTATCAACTTGGGGACTTTGATCCTTATCTTCGGTTTGAAGTATGACATTGAAAGGTTTGATGACATAGTAGGTTTCCTTCTTCTTGTTGTAGTGAGAGTTCTACAAATGATAGTGCTTGCTTCTTTAATTTTCTTTGTGTGCAAAGAAGCTGCCATTGTTAGTGACCTCGAAAATAAGGGAGGAAATGGGCTTTGCAGATTGCACTCCAATAAGAAACAGCTTTCATGAGAAGTGGAGTACGAAAGCGTGAGAAGTGGGTGGAGGGGTTCCTTATTTTGTGGGATTCATTTTACAGGCCTCACGGTTGCTTTTCCGTTTTACTCGCTTGCAATTCCCTCAAAATTGATTTGATTAGGGGGTTTAAAATTTGATTTGATTATGAGTTAGAACTCTCTCTCTTGTTTAGTCACCGGAAAAAGTTTGTCACCAAAATCCTCGAGTTGATTGCCAGTTTTGCCATAAGTTACTTAATAATAAAAAGGTAACAATTTTCACATTTGCTCATCAGTGGCACCCTTTTTGTTTATATTCATTGAAAACTTATCGTCTCAATGATTTTAAATATATATTTTGTGAAAAGAGTTGTATTTATAAGTTTATAGAAGACAATTTGACAATTTATTTTATGCATATATTTGGGACTCCACAATCACATAGTTACTTTTTGTCTTTGATCACTAGGTCCAAATTCATACTGACCAGTGGTCACTTCTACAGTCCATTTTTTGTAATTTATTTAATTACAAAAATTAAAAGAACAATTATTATTATTATTATTATTGTTGTTGTTGTTGTTGTTTACTTGTGTTTATATTTTTAACAAAAGAAGTCTACTAACCCCACAAAGTATCCAGACTGTGGATTCATTATTTTGGGATATGGCGTAAACCTGAAGGCCCCAAGTATAATCTACCATGTGTTCATGGGTTAATTGATCATTTAAGGTTCAACTTTTACATTTTTTTTATGTGACAAATTATGGATTAATGTTCATAGTTCATACCAAAATAAAAATATGATTTTTTTTTTTTTTTAAGAATCGAAAAAAGTATGAATTTAAACATAGGTGTAAGCAAATTTACATATGTAAATGAATTTGGTATGAAGGGGTAGTAAATGACATTTTGTAAAATCAATATATATATAAATATAAAGAGAGATGGATTTAAGTTACACTTAATGTAACTTCACAAGAATTACACCTTTTGTGAACCATTGATTATTATTAGATCTAAAACCTTATATATGGGGTGGGAGAAGGTGCTATCTGATCACAACACAATGAGCATATTATGAGATGCCAACGACAATGATAATGTCATACAGTAAATTAGACATGCCTGAGATATGTTATATCTGAAACAATGAATAAATTATTGGTATCTGCCGAAAAACAGTTCTAATAAATTTAGCCAAGAGCCTTGTAACTCAATTAGTGACTCATAGTATTCCTAAAGGTGACGTCCAAAGTTCAAGTCTCCCACCCCCAACTATTGAATTATCAAAAAAAAAAAAAGTAACTAGGAATAATTACAGTGATAAACTGGCATCTTATGAATTCAAGAGGCAATTACAATGGAAGAGAACAATGTAGCTATTCAACATGTGAAAAGAAAAACCATTTGTACACTGATCAGTTCAGCAGTTTCCCACCCATATTTTTCCTGTTTTTGATTCAGCACCCAATGCCTATTATGAATTTACAAGGAAGCATGAGTTCAAACATCATTCATATGGGTGTAAAAGGTTTCATTTGAAAAGTTTAGATGGATAGATAAGCTGTCAACAACAAAATTAATAATAGTGACAGAAAAAAGATTGCACCACAAGCTAAAATTGGCACCATTTACTAAAAGATTTAGAAAATGAAGTACTAGAACATATATTCTCCTTTTGATGTTGTCAACTTGTCATATTTTTCAACTCTACATAAAGAACAATTCAACTAACTAAATTAATCCTTTCAAAAGAACAACGGGCAAAGTAATACAGGGGATCCAAATACATAGGAAGCCTAAAAAAAATTTCATAACTCAAAAAAGAAGCACACAAGAATCATGATTTTGAGCCAAAATAAAAATCATAAGAACCTAGGCTAGCTGGGAAAAAAAAAAAACAGATTTTTTTTACGGTTTGACCGCTTAAAAATTCAATCAAAACCCATGAAAATACCAAAATCCAGCAAAATCCATACCAAATCAACAAAACCCATACCAAATCAAGTGATTGATATCTAAAAAATAACCCAAACCCATTAAAATCTCAAAATCCAAAATTTGGGGAAATAACAAATCATAAAAGAACACACCTTGAGGTTCGGTGCGGTAGCCCTAGCCCCAAAAATGACGAGTGTGGTGGCATATGGAGCTCCGGTGCTAAGAGGAGAGGAGGAAATGAGATTTGAGGTTTAGGTGTTTAGCTCTTCAGGTTTGTCGTGTATTCGGTTTGCGGATTGTAAGGTGTAATTGAGTTATGGTTGTGTGTTCTAATGTGTATTGATTTTTCAGCAAAGTGATGATGTGGCATTTATTCATTGGTGGCGTAAAACCTCACTTTTGCACCAACTCCTGACTGAAGTTAATCTCAAGCTAAAATTATTGAAGGAATAGGGGTCTATTCATTGCTCTTCTCATTACTTCTTATTTCCTAAAAACTAGATATGAAGTTGAAGACTCAACCAAAATAATTACATGACTATTGTCTCAAATTATTTATTATGTTAGGTCTTTGATGAATTATGTTGCTTCTTTTTGCTATCTTGATATTTTTTTTATGCTATTAATTAATATATTCACTTTCTAATTCCTTATTTTATAAATGCATGTATAGATGAGAACGCACTATATCTAATAACATGATTTACAATTTTTAAATCTAAGCCACTGAATGGATAAAGTGTGTGGTATTGATGTGATTTATCTAATTAAGTATGATACAAATTTGGTGTAGCTAGAGTTGCGCCTACGTGATACTTAAGAGTTCTAAAATGGTTCTAAGTTTGTATATCTTCTACTTTTTCACTAGTATAGTTACCTATACTATCTTCTCAAAAAAAAAAAAAAAAGTTACCTATACTACACTACAACTATTCTTTAAAGTATACTAGTCATAAAAAAATAAAATAAAATAAAAACCATTTTCCAATTCAACTATGGCGTATATTTCTATCCTAGAGTAGTTCTATGTTTGTATATCTTTTACTTTCTCACTAGTGTAGTTACAAATGCTAATGCTGTTAATGAAAATTGGCAACTATCTTTTTTCTTTTTCTTTTTTTTTTTTTTAAATTTAACTACTAACTTTTATTGCATCCTTGACTGTATCTAAATAAATATAAAAAGTAATAAATATATGACAAAAGATCTAATATAATCATCTATCAAATAAATAAATAAATACACCCACTAACATCGTATTATCACATTATTTAGCGAAATAAAGATATAAACTAAACTAAAAATTTTCATTATTCATGGCTGGATCTGTCAATGTTGAGCAAGAAAAGAAAGAAAGAAAGAAAGAAAGAAAGAAATAAAGAGGAAGGATAAAACTGAATGCTCAAACATTAAAGAATAAAAAATGAAAAAGAAAGTGCAAATACAAATACAATTCGTTTTTGTTGTTATTCACGGGCAGCCTCCACTACAGAGTACAGATTGTAGACTGAGAGAGTCTCACTTTTGCATGCTTAAAACAGGACAGCGCATTTAATAGATTCCATTACGTGAAGGGAAAGTATGTGTGATATTTGCGCATTTGCCAGAATTTTTTTGAACAATAGTTGAGGTTTCTCCATTTCATATATTCATTTGGTTACTGGAAATTAAGCTTAACAATAGTTTATCTTTAAATTATTTTCGTGAAAATTGTTTTAGTGACCAGATAATAAAGGTTAATATCATCATTTTATAATTTTTTCTCTGAGATGTCGGATGTCAGTATTTCAAAATAGTATAATCAATATCAATAACCTAATCACTTAAGCAAGCCAACATAATTATGTGAGCTGATTAATTAAGTTGAAAAATTAATTGATTATTTATTCAATAATCAATATGTTATGTTATTTTAACAAATATATATATATATGTTATGTTATACTACTTTTTTTTTTTTAGCTGAACAATATATTATGTTATACATATGTGAATAAAATGCATTTTTATTTTTCTAGATGTTGACGTAGAATCATATTCACAAAAAAATTCCAACATCCTATAATCTAGAATACAAATGTAGTAACATTTTTTCTTAAAAACTATTATTTTATTCCATCTCTAATTATTTTTTTTTTTAGCATTATTCTCTCTAAATTGTCTTAGTGAAATTGTTTCAATCTGATTATAATTAACGTGTGATTTAATATATGAATAATGCTATGTTTATAATATTTTACAACAATTCTTATGTTATAAGTTGTTATTGATTTTAATTTGGATCATCAATGACATCACTTTTTTTTAATCCATCATTAAGAACCTTACACTCATAGTTTGTTTTAAAAAGGTAATTAGTAGGTTAAAGATATGTCATTACTCTTTTATATATACTCTCTTTCTTTTTTTCTTTTTCTTTTTAAAAAAAGATATTATTGCATACACAATTTCTCACTTTTTTTTTCTTTTTTTATGGGACATAATTTCCTAGTTAGTGTCATTTAATTTGCACGCTAAGTTTAGTTATAAGAAAATGCCTTCAATTTTAACGGTTGAGATGTCTCTTAAATGTGTAAAAAAAAAAAAAATCCTAGAGCTTGGGTTTACAAGCTTAGCTTGTTTTATAAACCAATAAAAAAAATTAAAAAAAGAGAGAGAGAGAGAGAGAAATGGAAACACATAAATTTGCTAGAGTTGGAGTATAAATGTCTGTTTGGATACTGCTTATTTTGCTAAAAACTGAAAACTTATTACTGAAAACACTGTAGCAAAATAATTATAAAGTTATGAATAGTGTCGTGGGACCCAAATTTACCTAAAAATTTGAGTTTTTTTTGTTTGGTTGAGTCATGAACAATGCCATGGGACCCAACCAAAAATGCAAAACGCAACTTCAGTGGACACAAAATTATTGCTGAAACGCAAAATGCAACTTCAGTGGGTCGCAAAACATAACTTCAGTAAGACGCAACTTCAGTGGGACGCAACTTCAGTTTGGATACCGCTTATTTTGCGAAAACTGAAAAATTATTGCTGAAAATACTATAGATAAAGGTAAAAATTGGTTGAAATAGTACAGTAGGACCCATGAATAGTGCCAAAAAGTATAGTGAAACCCATAAATTGTATCAAAAATAAGTTGAATAGTGAAATAATTTTCATTTTTCATCCCTACCCAAATGCACACTAACACAGCTAAATATTTTAAAGCAAAATAAGACACTATTCCATTTCCTTTTATTTTTTACCCTTCAATAAAGCAACTGTCACTTCTTATTCCCACTACCCTTATTGCAAACTCTAAACCAGACTTTAGCAACTACTTCTACTCTTCTCTGCCACCACCCACTACCCTTATTACAAACCCTATACCAGACTTTAGCTACTACTTCTACTCTTCTCTCCCACCACCGACTACCCTAAAGAATACCACACATATGGCCAAAAGGGTAAATAGGAGTCTTGAAGATATCGAACTTTTTGATTTGTCCATAGAGGTCAAATCAGATGTTCAATCTTGCAAAGATGATTTAGGTGTGATTGTACATCTGCTTGTTGAAACTATTGCATCTCTAGGAGCTAATTTCTCCGTGGTTGGGGCAGATAAAAGCAACTGTCACTTCTTATTCCCACTACCTTTATTTCAAACCCTAAACCAAACTTTAGCAACTACTTTAGTACTTCTACTCTTCTCTACCACCACCCACTACTCTTATTACAAACCCTATACTAGACTTTATCTACTACTTCTACTCTTCTCTCCCACTACCGACTACCCTTATTACAAACTCTATACCACACTTTAGCTACTACCTCTACTCTTCTCTCCCACCACAGTTACCCTTACTACAAATCCTATACCAGACTTTAGCTACTCTTCTCTCAAAATGGCCAGAACCCATACTCATGTTCTTATCGATTTGTTCAAGATTCGAAAAATGTTAATCGGCTTATTGGTCTCTGTCTCTTGGCCGATACATTCTATTTTCTGTGGTTTTCACATATGCCAAAAAATGGCAACTAAGCTTCCGGTGGTGACTACTGACATCAAGTACTGGCATACTGGTTGTTATATGGAAGAAATCTACACCAAGCCTCAGTTTCTGAAGTTTATCTCTGAGTGCGGTGCGTTGTTTACTAGCATAGTGGCAAAGCTAGTAAATAGTAGAGAACAACTCTTTGTCATTGCCCTAAAGAATACCACAAATATGGCCAAAAAGGTAAATAGGAGTCTGGGAGATATTGAACTTTCTAATTTGTCCATAGAGGTCAAATCAGATGTTCAATCTTGCAAAGATGATTTGGGTATGATTGTTCATCTGCTTGTTGAAACTATTGCATCTTTAGGGGCTAATTTCTCCGTGGCTGGGGCAGATTTGGGTATGATTAAAAAATCGTTGCTAAACTATGAGCTGTTTCAATCAAACTAAATGAATGAGTTGGTTAGGAGTGATCCTAAATTCTATATCAAAAGGAATGAAATAAAATTATTGAAGGAACATAGGGGTCTATTTATTCAAGGGCAAATCATATGATTAGGATTCAGGATATGATCTCCTTCTTTTGGGAAAGATCAGAGGCACAAATGGTCACTCTAAGAAAAAAACTCTATTGCAACAAATTGTTTTGTTGCAATAAACTTGAAATTGTTGCAATAAAACCTTATTGTAACAAAAATATTTCATTACACATTATTGCAATAAACTCTGTGTTAATAGGCTATTGCGACAAAATTTTCGTTGCAATAGCATTTTATTGCAATAAAATATTTTTTTACTGTTAAAAATACTTTATTGCAACAAAAATATTGTTACTATAATTTATTACAATGTCATTAGGCTCCACACCCTAAAATTTTTTATTTTGTGAAATAAAATAGTGGATTAAGAGAATAGGAAAGAGAAACAGGAAAAGTGTGCGAGATAGAAGGGAAATTGTTATTTTTGTAATAGTGTGTAGTGAAAAATTGGTGAAAATAAAATGTGGGAGGGGATTAGTCTATTGCAACAAGGTTATTGCAAGTTATTGTAACACATAAAATATTGATGCAATATATTAGTATTTTTAAGTCCCTATTGCAACAAAAAGTAATATATGCACATATTTATATTTATTGCTACTATATATTTCTAAAAATTAGGCACGAAGTTAATGACTCAACCAAAACTTGGTTGATTCATTAATTTCTAGATGAGTTCAAGAGAAGCAAGGTGATATCAAATATAGTGGTGGCTAAGGATGACACTAGGGATGTTAAAACCATTTCAAGGCGATCAAACGCACTCCAACGAAAACACAGACTACGTTCACTGTGTATATCAAGTCTGAAAATTACAACGAACTTGCAGTAATCTCCTTATCACATAAACTTCAATTTGTTGTTGAAAACTGGCAAACCACCTTTATCCATAGACTGTTATATCAAATTGAGAAAATTTTATCTACCTTGTGCTCTACCATTTTTAGTAAGTTCAACAACACTATTTTTATGTTTTAAATACCTTGCTTGTGGATTTGATGAATACACAAATGCTTTTTGTACTATATTTTGAAACACCTTAAAATGTATTTTGTGAAGATGAATGTGTATTTTATTGAAATGAATGTATAATTTGAAGTGAATGAAACATTTAATTTTTTTTTAATAATTTAATTACATAACTATTGTCTCAAATGATTTATGATTTTAGGTCTTTGATTAATAATGTTACTTCTTTCTATTATCTTGGTTTTTTTTTTTTTTTTTATTAGGTCTTTGATTAATAATGTTACTTCTTTCTATTATCTTGTTTTTTTTTTTTTTTTTGGATGCTATTAATTAATATATCCAATTTCTAATGGTTTATTTTATAAATGCATGTAGAGATGAGAACACACTGTATCTAATAGATGAAGTATATGGTATTGATGAGTCACCTCTGCGTGATACTCAAGAATCTTAGATTGGTTTTAAATTGTATATCTTCTACTTTCTCACTATATAGTTACTTATACTACGCTCCGACCATTCTTTAAAGTTTACTAGGTAAAAATTAATAAATAAATAAATAAAAACCGTTTTTCAATTCAATTATGGCCAATATTCCTATACTAGATGTAGAATGATTTTGTAATAAAAGTAACATTATGTTTCCTTTTTTTCTTATATAAAGCAAGCTCTTATAAGCCGATTCATTCTATTTTCTTGGGTTTTCAGGTATGTCAAAAAAGGCAATTGAATCTTTGGCCATGACTACTACGAGCCCCATTTTATGCACTTCATTTACGAGTGTGGTGCCCTGTTTACTTTCAAGGTTCCCAAGTCAATAGACAATAGGAAATAACTTTTTGTTGTTGATCTAAATAACACAGTTAATATAGCCAAAAACTTAGGTAGCAGTTTTCAAGATGTTGACCTTTTTGATTTGCCCATGAAGGTCAAATCAGATATTCAAGACTTGCAAGGATGATGTTGGTATGGTTGTACATCTCCTTGATGAAAATATTGTATTATTGGGGGCTAATCTGTCTGTGAGTGGGGTAGATTTGGCTGTGTTTGAGAAATCGTTAGTAAATTTTGAGTTATTTCAATCAAACTGTATGAATGAGCTAGTAAGGAGCAATCCTAATTTCTATACTAAACAGGATAAGCTAAAATTATTAAAGGAATAGGGTTCTATTCATTGCTCTTCTCATTACTTCTTATTTCCTAAAAACTAGATATGAAGTTGAAGACTCAACCAAATTAATTACATGACTATCGTCTCAAATTATTTATTATGTTAGGTCTTTGATTAATTATGTTGCTTCTTTCTGCTGTCTTGATAATCTTTTTTTTTTTTTTTTATGCTATTAATTAATATATTTGATTTCTAATGTCTATTTTATAAATGAATGTATAGATGAGAATGCACTCTATCTAATAACTTGATTTACAATTTTTAAATATACTGAATAGATAAAGTATGTGGTATTTATGTGATTTATCTAATTAAGTATGATACAAGTTTGGTGTAGCTAGAGTCACCCCTGTGTGATACTTAAGAGTCCTAAAGTGGTTCTAAGTTTGTATATCTTCTACTTTCTCACTAGTATAGTTACCTATACTATGTTCCAACCATTCTTTAAAGTTTACTAGTCATAAAAAAAAAAAATTAAAAAAAAAAAAAACCACTTTCCAATTCAATTATGGTGTATATTGCTATCCTAGAGTAGTTCTATGTTTGTATATCTTTTACTTTCTCACTAGTATAGTTACCTATATGATGCTCCAACCATTCTTCAAATGTTAATATTCATAAACAAATCGCTTTTCAATTCAATTAGGCCTATATTCATATACTAGTACATATAGTTTTGTGCCTACTGCACCTCCCTAAACTAGCCCTAGAATCCTTAAATCCATACTGACTAGGTGCTAGACCATGTAAGATTTTGAGTCAAATTTGGTTCCAAAGTTCTTAGTCATATATTATGCTTACTGTCTGGATTTATTAAAAATGTAATCTGGTTGTAATTTGTTGAACAACATTAGTATTCCAGAATTGTCTAATCTTAGTAAAGCAGTCCAAGGCCGGTCAAATGAACATTCTGACGGAAGATGGGAGCAATGTGGCGACAAATGGAAGTAGCAAGAAGCATGAGAGTATTGTTTATACATAAGTCACTTATTAGAGCAGTGCCTACTGACAAGTTTTGGTTTGAGAATTTGGCAAATTTGACTTACTTAGCACTGCCATTAGCTACATCAGACATGTTATCCATCATGATGGTTGATTGGGATAGCCAATCTAAACTTCATTCCACAGTTTACATGAAGCATCAGAACATAAGCGTGGGTTCAAGGTTGAACAAGCGGGTGAAATGGAAAGGATGTAGAGCAAATCTTTCCCATGCATAAATACATGTATTTGTCCCAAAAATTTTCTTGAGGGAGAGTTTTGACTCCAAGAAATGGGGTGGTTTCCGTATGATCTAGATATTTAGCAGCTCTATATGTTTATGGAAGTTTTTTTATTATGAAAGTTGGATACTACCTGGCTTACTCACCTTTTTGGAAAATTTATAATTCAGTGAATGTTTAAGACAAATTTTGGATTGTAATAGTTGGCTATATGGAGTTCTTGCATTTATTGTATAGCATAATTTTGCATATGTTATTGATTTAATTTCCTTGTGATAAAAAACTATTAAACCTGCTTTGTGTTCAAACTTCCTAGTTTTGGCAGCTTGTTCTTTCTTGGGTAAGCATCTTATAGGTGTTGTTCTTGTGTCTGTGTATCTTCCATCCTTGCTATTAGACCATATCATTAGATTTGGTGGGGCCCTCTCACTTAGTGTTATACTTTTAATAATTCTAGCCTTGTGATGTGGAAAATTCCGTTCTATCACATGGCTCTTCCATTTATCTAGTCTCACCATCACTAAACATATTCATGATGGTTGTTCTGAGCAAAAGCAATCAGCTTGCCATTGTAAGCCATTTGTTTAACCAAATAGAACAAGGATTATTTGTTATGAATAAAAAGCCAAAATTGTTTAGCTAGTATGACATCATTGAACTTTTCTCATATCCTCAAATCCCATTCCCCCTTGTACTTGGGTTGGCACAATTAGTCCCATCTTGGCCAATGTTTTCCTTTTCTATCAACCCCGCATCACCTAAACCACCTCCTTAATTTACATTTTTCTTTCTGGCCTGAGAGAAGAGCCTTATATGGCTACGTTAAAGTTTATCCTAAGTTCATTTTTTTAATTTGTGCAAATAAACTTTCTTGGCTCTCCCTATAAAGAAGGTAAAACCTAAATACTTCTCCTATTACCGAATAAGGGGTACACCTAATGAGCCTTTCATGGCTTCCTTAGAACGGATAATGGTTGAACAATACAAAATTTCATTTTGGTGTGATATAAATACCTAAATTGTTAGAGAGAGAGAGAGAGAGAATAACATTAAAAAAAAATCACTTTTTAGAAACACAAAAAATCATACTGTTTTATTTATTGATTTGTTAATATCAAGTTATTTGGATTAAATAACCATTTTTTTACTTGGGTTAATCCTACATTGAAAAATTAATGTGAGTTAAAGAAGTTTTAAAGCCCGTGCTGTATATTCAAGAGTTAGGCCCTTTTGGATATATACCACTGTAAGTTTCTTTAAAAAATATTTTCACATCTCTCCTTATGTGTGTATGTTAAAAATACTTAGTATTCTCAAAAAAATTAAAAATAAAAATAAAAACCTTCATCCAAAAATAAATGAAGCCATAATTCCCTTCAATTTTGCACTTTTATTTGTGGGGTTTTAAATCTTTTACTTCTAAACTTGAAATAAAGAGTCAAAAGAGCAATTCTAGTTTCCTATGTATAGCTATGTTTAAATTGAATAACATCTCAATTTTTAAAATTATATCCAATTTCATATTGTTAAAACAGTAAATTAATTGGACTTAGGTTGGGTGGGTTCAGACTTAAGCGTTTAGGCTTCGTTGAGAATGGGTTTTGGACTTGATTTTCAAAGCGATAGGGTATGTGGTGTTTCGGATTGGGCTAAGGAAAAATGAAGAATGGGCCTAAACCTGGATTTTAGTGTGAGCCTCAGACTAGACTGGGTCAAACTTGGTCCTTTAAAATTTGGGTCGAGCTGGTAAACCCGACCCGCTTCATATTTTCCCCCACAAAACGGTCAGGTAATCCCAAATCTAGAACTGTCTCAAGTCTCGCCCTCAAGAGCTCCACCTGAAACCGTTCGTCGCCACCGCCACCGCCACCGACGGCGGTGGCTTTCAATTTCTAGTTGTGCATTTGTTAAATCTATATGTGTAGTACTGCTTATGGCTATTGCTTTTGGAAAACAGTTTGATGAGGAACTAATGGACTGAGAGCTAAATGTGATTGACTGTCTTTGAAAATGTGTGCTTGATGTCTTTTTGTATGGCTTCAGATGGGACTCTTGAATCGCTTGGTTCATTGGAACCCAGACGAAGCATTTTGGAAGATGATTAGGAGGAAGAGGAGGAGGGGATTGACCAACTTGATGGTTTAGAAGATGAGGCTCATGAAAAAGGTTTGCATTTCTTTTATTCCTATTTAACTTCTGTTTCCAGTCTTACGATTCATATTTTGGTGTAACTTCCAACAGGATTATTACCATGGCTGAAGCTCTGCCAGGGAAAGAGAGAGATTTAGAAGACACAACTGTGACAGATACAGGTAAAATTATTTCGACAGTTCTGGTTTCTGATTTTCTTCTCTTTTGTGCGATATTGAATGAAAATTAATTTTTATTGCAGTTACTTGTTTAAATGTCTTTTATCTAGTGGATCTATGTTGTGACCCATGTCTTCTTACAGAATGCTTCTTTTTTTCACTAAAGCCTTTTCCTCATCTTTTTCTAGCCTTTATTTTTAGAGAAGTTGTCCTTTTCATTCATTTATAAGCAAATATCTAGCTTATGTCTGTTTAGGATTGGTCCAAGTGGGCAAGGTTGGGTTTGGGTTTGTGCTCTTCATATTATCATCCAATTGCATGGTTTATTTCACATTGTACTTGAGGTGGTTTTCAGGATTAATTCTTAGGTTCTCCCGGAGCACGGAGAATAATACTCTCTCCTCTCACATTTATGGTGGGGTCCGTTTATTGAATTCATGGTGAGGTCCACCATGAATGTGAGAGAAGGGACACCATTTCACTATACTTCGAGACTATCTAAGAATTTTTCGGTTTTCAGTACTTCTTATAATAACATTTTTTAACACTTCCAGGTTTCTCTGTACTGGCAGTGCCATGAGAAGTATGATGGATAGTACATTACTATTGAAGTGCAAATGTGATATGGTCTTCTTTGTTCCCATCTCATTTAGAATTGCAATAAAATCTATTTTATATTTTATGTATGACTGTTTTACATCTATTATTTTTGGAGAGGAGAGCAAAATTCTACACTGCTTTTAATTTCTTTCACAATTGGGTAACTACTCCACAGCATTTGTTGCTTTAAAGGCAACATGGGGGACATGGTGACCTATTTTTTGGTTTTGAGAAAGGGAGGTGGGTAAGCCATTGTCTTAAACAATAGGGTTGGTTATGGGCATATGAATTTTTAAGTGAGCATATTTGGATGGAGTTTGCCAATGTGTGATGTAGAAGCTTGTAGAATGTCATGGAAGCGGTCATGCAAGAACATATATTAAAGGAGGCAGGCACACATTTTTCCAATTGTGTAGCAGTTGAAGCCACTATAGTGGTTAAACATCCCTGTAGCTAGGTATTTTGAATTTTCCAGGTTTCTTTGCTCTGTCACTGTCCAGAGAAAATTATGAGGGATCACAATTTTTTTAGGTGTGTATTCACAGTTCATCACTTTTCTTCTATTAGCATATATGAAAATTGCGTTGGACTTCTTTATATTTGTAAGTGATGAATTTACCATATAATCAATCCTTAAAAACTTATTTGATCTTATTCATTTTGTTATTCCTGTTTCAAAGGGAATGAGACTATGATATAGAATATGATAGGTTATGATTGGAATGTGGATGTGGAAGAGATAGAGAGAGGAACAAGGACCGAGATTGTTTCCGCCTGGGAGATAAAAAGAAATATGGTTGTGATAGGGAGGGAGAGAGGCAATACAGGGATCATTGCAGATGGAGAAGTCACTCAGGGAGCCAAAGTAGGAGTAGGAATTGCAAGGATTGTGAGGGTGGGGAGTATTGGAAGAGACATGCACACAGCAGCACTAGTCCCAGAAGGCAGGGATGGAGCTGAGGATGATGGAACAGATCACCTAGAGAAGAGACTAAGAAGAAGAAAAGAGAGGAAGGAGAAGAAAGATGATGGAACAGACCACCTAGATCCTGAGATTGCTGAAACTAGCAGGTATCAGGCATCCCTTGGGTTGAACTTAAAACTATTGAAATAGATGCTAGGAGGATGGTTTGGTGCATCACTTCGGTTTTTGGCTAAGAAGATAGTATTTCCTTCGTGACATAAAGATAGCAAAGGACAAAAATTATGTACAGTACCTTAGGTGTTTTCTTAAATTTTTCTTTTAAAATTTTGCTATGTGGTCACTTAATTAAAAAATACTTTTATCCCATGAGATGGAAGTATTTTCTCATGAGATGGAACTATTTTTTAATTAAGTGGCCATATGACAAAATTTTAAGAGGAGAATCTAAGGTACGACACTTAAATACTGTACTTTTAAGTCTTGTTTGATAGCAAAATACATCATCTAAATTACTTACTTTTCTACATGGACTAAGATAAAATTTACTAATTCCTGTGAAAAGCAAGATTAAATGTAATGCACTTCTCTCCCATTAGAATCCCCTTCTTGCATAGTTCCAAGTCACCCTTCAACATCATTTTCTTCTTCTTAATCTTGTTCTTTTTTGAATTGGTGGTCCTTTTTCTTTCTCAAGGAACCTGACAGCCTCAACTTCGCTGAAGGATACAATAAGCCAAAAAGGATATTTTGTATTAGAATTAACCAAATGAAAATCTTCGAATCAAGTCATCTATCCACATAATAAAATGGGTATTCTGCTCTCATAACTTTCGTGTCAGAGCCAGCAATAATAACTCATGTAATTCTCAATAGACCAATTGCTCCCGCAAATTCTTAAAACACAAAAACTTGACTAAAGAGAGAGTTAACAATTTAAATTAAATGGAGTTCTAACATATTGAAAATTTTAAGGTTTTCTTGGTCTCCTAAAGCATTAATCCCAATCTCACAACTCAAGTATAACAAAAACACAATAGCCAAAGGATCCCAGAAATACATTTTCAAAGCCCTTTTGTCCCAAAAATCTTGTAGTCAAGTATTTTGACAGACAAGTTGCAAGCAATTTCTTAGAGGTCAATCCCGAGGTCAATACTATTTAATCTAAGGGCTTGATAAGATGTAATGAAGCCACCAGTGATCAACGCTATTAATTTCCAAATTGTAGCAGTTGTTAGTTCCAATGATCAACGCTTTTTGATGTCCAAGTTGGTGCGGTCAATTGACTCTGCCACAGGAAAATAAATGTCAAAAAGAAGAAAAACAAATGGAAATGGGTTTTATTTTTTAGGTAAATATAGTGATTGTTTTTCGCAGTTTTGGATCAGTACAAAGCTAAATTTCCACAAGAAGAGACCTTTTGCACACGGTAAGTGCTCATACTCTGCGTGCGAATGCCATAGAGGAGAAATAAGTTTAAGGGAGAAAAATGGTTCGGAAATTTAGTAATTTACAAGCACAAAATAATAATAGGTGAATTTATAACTGAAGAATATGAAAGAGCTTATTAGGTTTTGCTGGAGAGATGAAGCGGAAAAGACACCTAGATGCAAGAAAATCACAACCATATTTTGCTCTACCAAAACAAATCATTTACTTTAGAGCACCAAAATTAAGAAAAGAAATTTGGGACACAGCACAAAATTGGCCCACAATTGAAATTCAATTTGAGGGTGGTAATGACATGTTATAGGGATGTCATGTCTATCAATAACGACATGTTTTGTTAGAGTCTGAACTTTGTCATGTAATACCAATCTTTACTTCATTTCGCATGTCACACATTGCCTCGTACTTTAATAGAGATGTCATGTCTATTATTGGAGTACAGAGTTTGTCATATACTGCCACGTGAACCTATAATTCATTTGTCATGTCACAATGCATTGTGTACGTGCATCGTGTAGTTTACCTTACATGTCATGTGTATCATTAACAACAAACACTAATCTAGTCCAAACTTTGTCATGTAATGCCACGTGAACCTTTGTATAATTTATCATGTCACACTGAGCATTGTGTATTATACCAAAGATGTCATGTCTATTAATAACAATAATTTTTATTGGATTGCGGACTTTGTCATGTAATGCCATGTGAACTTTTAATTCATTTGTCATCTCACACTATGCATCATACTTTAATAGAGCTGTAAATACACAATGGCATTTTGTCTTGAAACGTGTTGATGTGAGTATATAATGGCAGGAAAGTACTACTACTACTACAACTATTTAAATTTGCGAAGTTTTTAATAGTGAACAGGTTCAATGGTTTAATTCGGTGACTTTTCAATATACTACTATTTATGCATGTTTGTATTAATAAAGAGGCTATGCAACGTTGTACAGATAGACAGTATTTAGTGTAACAGTACATTATGAACGTTGTAGCATTATCGTATTAACAATTTATGCAAAGTTACATTATTTAGTAACTGTTGCAGTTGATATGCCGTTGCAGGTAAATGGAAGGAGATTACTCAACTTACAAACCCAGTGACGTATTTAGAGCAATGGGTCGTCAATGGGTACTTGAAGATGATTTCAACTACCTGATTGATCCTAATTTGCGAAATAGTAGATGAGTTCACAACACAATGAGGTAGGAGTGGGCTTGGTTTGTTGAACAAGAAGTAATGTTTTACGAGGAATTAGTCAGCTATTGGTTGCTAGTGCCTCATCGATGTGGAACTCAAATGTCAATAGATACTCTAGATGGCCTTCGTAGGGCATTGAACCATATCAGAGAGGAAAATAATTGAATGAAAATACGTCTAAATCGATATTGGACCAAGGCCAAGATTCGTGAATTAGTGGAGCTACAGTTATACGACCAAGCACGCTATATGCAATCACTTCTTGCAGATGACATTTACAAGTCAGACGTGAATATGTCAGATGAAGAGTAATTACAAGATTAAGTGTGGACGCAATTGCTACGTTGTAGTTTAAAATGTATGATGAACTTTTGTTGTATTAGACCTTTGAATGTTAGTATTGAATCCATTTATGGGGATAATGTAAACATGACTGAGATGTTTGGTACAAACCGGGATCATAATATTTAAATCTTAAAGTATTACTTCGTAACAAATATTTAGCAATTATTAATATCATCGGTAAGACGTTGAATGGTATGTACCACATAACAAACAAAGAAGATAAATTCATAGAGACAATTCCATAAATTCAAAAAGGTACGACATATTAAGCATTAACGGTATGGCCATTAGCTCACACATACTTTAAATTACACACTTAACACAAATGATATGGACAGAAAGTTACACATAACATAAAATGTTTAGTTGGAAAAGCAAACGAAAAACATAAACTTAGACATAACACAAGTCATGAACGAGTTCACATTAGATAACAAGCACCCTAACCACAGAATCTTCATTCTGGTAGGTACGAACGCATCATTCATTCCAATTGATATGGTTCATAGCTTAAGACGCCGTTACACTCACAAGGTGTGAGTGCTTGGTGGTGGTTGTTGCAAGATCCTCTGCCAGTTGTAACATGTGATATCTAGACTAATAGTGCAACATCAAGTTTTTTTTCCTTGTGTATTCGGTGGACTGCACATCTGCATTCGTTGACATTGTGCCTTGGCTTCCTCAACGACACAGGTCCACCAAAGGTGCTTTGCGTAATTTGAGATCATTGTGCAGAGCATTTGACTCATTCACGTGAAACTCCTACTCACGCCTTAATCTGGCATAATATTCTCATACATTGAAATTCCTCTCCAGTGCATAGTTGTCAAGAAACTGAGGTAGCAGCCAATTGTGCTTTGGCATTGTGATTTGAGTAGCAGTGTGTTTTACTGGGGAGTGCATTGCAGTGTGTGTTATGGGGGAGTGAGGATCAATGAGGTTTCTTACGTGTTGGCTTGCATATACATACATATATATATATATAAAGGATTTATAGGAGTGGTAGTTGAAGGGTAGTGTATGGTCACATGCAAGCCCATCGAGTTCACAGTAATTAGTGGTTTGTCTTTAACTGGTAAAAGTTTGACAGTACATAAGTCTATGTCATCTTCGTGGTTAGATATTGGATGCGTTGAATTGGCTTGATATCACAATTCATGAAGGCTAGTACAACATTATATACAATTGGTGTGATATCACGCATCAAATTGCCTATTACAAAAGCTTGCACATTTATTTATGTGAAAATGAAGCGGGGCCATGATGTGACTAGGCTAACATGCTAGTCAGTATAATTGTCAGTATGTGGGCATAATTGTCAGTATCGTACGATACACAATACGTATCATATCGTGTACAAAAAATTTCGTATCGTAAGAGCATAGCGTAAGTGCTCATGAATCGTCTGATATATAGGTGCGTATCATATAAACCATATCGTATCAATGAATCGTATGTATTGTATGATACCTAAGCTTGTGGGTTTAAAATGAGTTTTTTTTGTTAAAATTTGTGATTTTATTCTATTTAAACGAGTGGTTAGACTTTGTTAACACAAAATTATTGGGAAACTTAATTGAATCTAATGAAATAGCAATTCCATGAGTTTTTTTTTCCTCCCTTCTCTTTCTCCTACAAAATTTAGACTATACTCATAACACTCACTTTCATATGTGCAAATTTATTTTCTATGCTATTAACAATGTATTAAATGAAAATGTAATTATTTTTTATTTTGTTATTATTATTTTGAGTCTAAAAAGCTAGAATGCCAAGGAAAAATATAAAGAAAAAATAATTAGAATAAAAAAACCAAAAAAAAAAAAATGTAAATGTTGATAATAATAAAGAAAATGTCTATGAAAAAATAGTTTTGCAAAATGTTGAACATGATGATAACATTGACTTAGATGGAGTTGATTAGCCAAAATGATGAAAAGATATTATTATTTTGGTTCATATATCATGTATTACTTCTAAGTTTAATCAATTTGAATGTGCATGTTATAAACATAAGTTAATTTGATTTATTTAGTTAGCTTTGTTAAATTTTATTACATAAGTAATGATTAAATTGGTCATTAGTTGAATATATTTTGAATTTATAATGAATATACCTTTTATATATGTATATCTATAATTATTTTATAATTTTATTAGGTGTTTGTGTATCGTACAATACACAAATCGATACGATACACAATACAAAAAAATCAAAAATCGATTCATGATACGATTCACGATTTGACAACTATACTTGCGGGTGCCTGGTCGTACCCAACCCATGTTAGCCCATATTGATCAGTATATGTCTGTGGTAATGGCTCTAATGATGTTTCTGATGATGCACACGTGGAAGTAGATTCAAACTTTTCTCTCACTGCACAATGTGATTTTGAAGTGTTGGAACTAATTTCCAATTCAACCTTCGTTGCTAGTTGGTTTGAAACAAACTAGGAAAAAAAATACTATTTTCGTCCCAATATTTTCAACCCATTCCCACTTTGATCCCTGCTTTTTTATTTTACCGCTTTTAGTCCCTAAAATGAAAAAACGCGTTCTATTTTAGTCCATTCCATTATCTCACTAATGGAAATTTTCTACGTGGCAAACGGAGTGTATAGTTGGCACACTAAATGTTGACATGGCCATTAAAATAATAATAATAATAATTTTTATTTGGCTTTAAAAAAAATGCCACGTTAGCAACTAAATTTAAAAAAAAATTTTAATTTGTCAATTTTAACTAAATAAAAAAAATTAAAAACCAAAAATTAAATGAATTAAGATCTAAGTTTATCTTGAATAAAAACATCAAGAACGCCAACCAGATTTAAGAACGCAAAATTAAAAACCAAAATTCACCAACCTAGAAAATAAGAATGCAAAATTAAACTTCAAATCCACATCAGATTAAACATGAACTCAAAGTTTAAAACCAGAAAATTTGAACAAGAAATTGAAACCCAACCATCAAGAAGAATAAATCATGGAAGCTTAATTCCATTTCTTCTCCAAGCCATCAAGAAGTTGAAGCCTCACAACAAATATAATAGAAGCCACTTAGAAAACTCAAACCATAGCTATTATTTGTTAAATGCAACAGAATCGTTCAAAGGTTCATCTCATAGGTGAACCCAATTTGAATTTCAGCCACCAGCCACAGAGTTCATTCAACAAACACCTAGTTGTGAATACAACCGCTTGTCAAGTGTTCACAAAAGTTCTACATCATCTTCTTGTTACAACCTAGAAAATTTTAAACCCAAAAAATTAATATCAGATCCACATCAACACAAATGTAAACATGAACAAATCCAAAAAATCAAACCCCCACACCACCAAAGTATCAAACACAATAATTCAATCCAGATTTTTGGCCCCTCGAACACTAAATTCAAACCTAGATTTTTAGCCCCTAAACACAAAACTCAAAACCCAAATTTTCTTATACTTTCTATGAAATGAAACACAAACCTCAGATCCAAACCTTAGAGTCGAAACCAAACCACCTCCAACCTCAAATTCAAAACTATCGAACCCAAACGAATCAATCTCAAACCTAACAACAAAACCACCTCCTCTTTTTGCCGTCATTGCTTTCTTCTTGCTCGTGTTTGCTTGGGGTGTGGATTTGAGAGGACGAGGTAGAGAAGGTGAATGACTTTCGGACATGGCTGGGATCGGCTCAATGAGAGTGAGAGAGGAAAAGAGGATGGTTGGGATCAGGCTATGTGAAAGAGGAAAAGAGAGATTGGGAGTGGATGGGACTGTGTGGGTTTAATTTTAATTTTTTGGATTTGTGTGTTTCATTTTCTAAGAAAAAAACAAGAAAATTTCAAATAAAGGAAAATGTCCTTCTTGTATTTAAATCTGAGTTTGTGTTCTTGTTGTTTTTGTTTAAGATAACTTAGATCTTAATTTATGTAATTTTGTTTTTAATTTTTTTTATTTTGCTAAAAATTGATAATTTTTTTTTTAATTTAGATGCTGATGTGGCATTTTTTTAATGCCAAATAAAAATTATTATTATTATTTTAATGATCAGGCTATGTGAGAGAGGAAAGAGAGACTGGGAGTGGATGGGGCTGTGTGGGTTTAATTTTAATTTTTTGGATTTGTGTGTTTCATTTTCTAAGAAAAAAAACAAGAAAATTTCAAATAAAGGAAAATGTCCTTCTTGTATTTAAATCTGAGTTTGTGTTCTTGTTGTTTTTGTTTAAGATAACTTAGATCTTAATTTATGTAATTTTGTTTTTAATTTTTTTTATTTTGCTAAAAATTGATAATTTTTTTTTTAATTTAGATGCTGATGTGGCATTTTTTTAATGCCAAATAAAAATTATTATTATTATTTTAATGATCAGGCTTTGTGAGAGAGGAAAAGAGAGACTAAGAGTGGATGGGACTGTGTGGGTTTAATTTTAATTTTTTGGATTTGTGTGTTTTGTTTTCTAAGAAAAAAAAATTCAAATAAAGGAAAATGTCCTTCTTGTATTTAAATCCGAGTTTGTGTTCTTGTTGTTTTTGTTTAAAATAACTTAGATCTTAATTTATGTAATTTTTAGTTTTTAATTTTTTTATTTAACTAAAAATTGATAATTTTTTTTTAAAAAAAATTTAGATGCTGATGTGGCATTTTTTTAATGCCAAATAAAAATTATTATTATTATTATTTTAATGATCACGTCAGCATTTAGTGTGCCAACAATATACTCCGTCTGCCATGTAGACAATTTTCGTAAGTGAGATGACGGTAGGTTCTAAAATAGAATGCATTTTTCATTTTAGGAACTAAAGCGGTAAAATAAAAAAGTAGGGGACCAAAGTGGGAATGAGGTGAAAAATGTAAGGACAAAAATAGTATTTCTGCCCACAAACTATTTACATATTTGGTGAATTTATGAGCACATCTTACGGTCATTAGCACCAAAGTGTTTGTATTTGTATTTTCATGTCAATTGAGGGTGGTAATGACATGTTATAGGGGTGTCATGTCTATCAATAATGACATATTTTATTGGAGTCTGAACTTTGTCATGTAATGCCACGTAAAGCTTTACTTCATTTCTCATGGCACATTGCATCGTACTTTAATAGAGATGCCATGTCTATTATTGGAGTACGGAGTTTGTCATATACTGCCACATGAACCTATAATTCATGTGTCATGTCACACTGTCCATCATGTGCGCATCATGTAGTTTACCTTACATGTCATATGTATCAGTAACAACAAACACTAATCCAGTACGAGCTTTGTCATGTAACACCACGTGAACCTCTATGTAATTTCTCATGTCACACTATGCATTGTGTGCTTTATCAAAAATGTTATGTCTATCAAAAAGAACAAATTTTATTAGATTGCAAACTTTGTCATGTAATACCACGTGAACTTTTAGTACATTTGTCATCTCACACTATGCATTGTACTTTACAGAGCTATAAATACACTTTGATATTTTGACTTGGAACGTGTTGGTGTGAGTATATAATGGCAGGAATGTACTGCTACTACAACTACTACTATAATTCAGTGACTTTTTAATGTACTACTGTTTATGCATGTTTGTATTAATAACGAGGTTATGCAGCGTTTTGCAAATAGATAGTATTTAGTATAACAGTACGTTATGGAAACTTAAGTTAAATCCAATTAACAATTTATGCAAAGTTACATTATTTAGTAACTGTTGCAGTTGATATGCCGTCATAAGGAAATGGAACTTGAGTATGGTATTTAGAAATTGTCACTTTAACAAGAAAGTTTTTACTAAATCCTATTGTTATCTATGTAAGTGAGTATAGTATTTATAAATGTTGGGGGGAAAAAAACCATTTGTCTTCGATCACATTATTTTAAAGAAAAATATGGGAAGCAAATCAATAAGGTAGGGTGTTTTTTTTTTTTTTTTTTTTTTTTTTTTTTTTTTTTTTTTTTTTTTTTTTTTTTTTTTTTTTTTTAGTGGCATTTTTTTAATGCCAAATAAAAATTATTAATATTATTTTAATGATCAGGCTATGTGAGAAAGGAAAAGAGATACTGAGAGTGGATGGGATTGTGTGGGTTTAATTTTAATTTTTTGGATTTGTGTGTTTCGTTTTCTAAGAAAAAAAAAATTCAAATAAAGGAAAATGTCCTTCTTGTATTTAAATCTGGGTTTGTGTTCTTGTTGTTTTTGTTTAAAATAACTTAGATCTTAATTTATGTAATTTTTAGTTTTTAATTTTTTTTATTTAACTAAAAATTGATAATTTTTTTTTTAATTTAGATGCTGATGTGGCATTTTTTTAATGCCAAATAAAAATTATTATTATTATTATTTTAATGATCACGTTAGCATTTAGTGTGCCAACAATATACTCCGTCTGCCATGTAAACAATTTTCGTTAGTGAGATGATGGTAGGTTCCAAAATAGAATGCATTTTTCATTTTAGGAACTAAAGTGGTAAAATAAAAAAGTAGGGGACCAAAGTGGGAATGAGGTGAAAAATGTAAGGACAAAAATAGTATTTCCGCCAACAAACTATTTACATATTTGGTGAATTTATGAGCGCATCTTACGGTCATTAGCACCAAAGTGTTTGTATTTGTATTTTCATGTCAATTGAGGGTGGTAATGACATGTTATAGGGGTGTCATGTCTATCAATAATGACATATTTTATTAGAGTCTGAACTTTGTCATGTAATGCCACGTAAAGCTTTACTTCATTTCTCATGGCACATTGCATCGTACTTTAACAGAGATGCCATGTCTATTATTGGAGTATGGAGTTTGTCATATACTGCCACATGAACCTATAATTCATGTGTCATGTCACACTGTCCATCATGTGCATGCATCATGTAGTTTACCTTACATGTCATATGTATCAGTAACAACAAACACTAATCCAGTACAAGATTTGTCATGTAACGTCACGTGAACCTCTACGTAATTTCTCATGTCATACTGTGCATTGTGTGCTTTATCGAAGATGTTATGTCTATCAAAAACAACAAATTTTATTAGATTGCAAACTTTGTCATGTAATACCACGTGAACTTTTAGTACATTTGTTATCTCACACTATGCATTGTACTTTAACAGAGCTATAAATACACTATGATATTTTGACTTGGAACGTGTTGGTGTGAGTATATAATGGCAGGAATGTACTGCTACTACAACTACTACTATAATTCAGTGACTTTTTAATGTACTACTATTTATGCATGTTTGTATTAATAACGAGGTTACGCAGCGTTTTGCAGATAGATAGTATTTAGTATAACAATACGTTATGGACACTTAAGTTAAATCCAATTAACAATTTATGCAAAGTTACATTATTTAGTAACTGTTGCAGTTGATATGCCGTCATAAGGAAATGGAACTTGAGTATGGTATTTAGAAATTGTCACTTTAACAAGAAAGTTTTTACTAAATCCTATTGTTATCTATGTAAGTGAGTATAGTATTTATAAATGTTGGGGGGAAAAAAACCATTTGTCTTCGATCACATTATTTTAAAGAAAAATATGGGAAGCAAATCAATAAGGTAGGGTGTTTTTTTTTTTTTTTTTTTTTTTTTTTTTTTTTTTTTTTTTTTTTTGAGTTAACATTTAAGCTTGTGATAGGCATCCATTTGAAGCTTTAGATTGAAATTAATAATTAGTTCTTAATATGATGATAAAAAGTAATTATTAGAAGTGAACGCTATAAGTTGAAACTTTCTAAAACAAAAAATCGAAGCTTCAGAGTCTTTTACAATTGACCAAAAAATAAAACTATAAGGGTGATTTTTTTTTTAGGTCAAAGTAACCACTATGTATGGTATCATAGAAAACTAAGGTAATATAAGCTAAACTAGGAGGCATAGAGTTCGGACGGTGGAGAAAATAATCAGAAGGGTGAGGAATTCTTGACTTCTTCCTTGATTGAAGAAATGAGTGATGAAGGGAATGCCATGCTCTCCGAGGCCGAACTTATGATATTATTATATTTTATATGTAGAAGTTTATGTTATTAATTTAATTCCATTGATTTGCAATTTACGTTCTGTCAAATAGAATTTTTGACTAATCATATGTATTGAATACAAGAACAAATTTGCATTATAACTTAGAAATAATTTCTTTAGTGAATTTTTATCCATCACTAATTAATTATAAGGTGTTGAAATATGTTTTTTTCTTTCTTTTTTTTGAGATAGATAATGGGAGAGGAAGAGGTATGAATATAATTACATGCATAAAATACTATGAAATATGTGACCATCAAACTATCACTTTGAACTCGAATTGAATATATCAAGGGAAAGGACTTGCAAGGCTAGTAGCATATTTAATATGGAGGGTAATGGCCGTAAAAATGGCGTAGTGGACCAAGGATTTGTTGATAATCTATACACATTGTGGGTCATGTAAGGTTAATATTAAAGAAAGGCTAGACTGCATTTTTGCCAATCTAAAATAGGAAATATCTTATCCGAGAGGAATGCATGTGGAAACAAAAATCTCGCATCCAATGGCTCATGAGTGTAGGCTTAATATGAACACCTCTCAACAATAATAATAAGAAGCAAGAATTCAATTTCCTTCCTTGAAGCAAATCATTGGCATTGGATCTCAGGTCGAGAGGAAATAAAGGCTTGCTATGTAGAATATTTACTATCATGCTAATAATAGTATCTGTGAGAGACTGTCATTCCAATTATTAGATCTTCATTATAACCATGATAACATAAGCACATTCACAAATTAATACTAAATACTTCCCAAAGTTCACTTCCAAAAACATACGATGTCATGGTTAAATGACACATGCTTACAAGTAGCAACAGTGGCTCAAAGCATCTTCAAAACTCAAAATATCTCTATCATGACTCCTCCACTACTGAGATCCCAGGCTGCAAAAAGGGAAATACCAGCTCACTGAAAAAATTAAGGGGTGAGCGTTCCACATGCTCAGTAAAAGAGTTGTGACATAAGAATTTAGCAGTATGCACGAGATGTATGTAAACCAAATATCTTGCTACGTGGAAATGACTTAAGTTCAATTCAATAGTTCATGCTAAATTAATTTCATGAATTAATAAACAAGTCATAATCATAGTCATATAGTCTTGCATCATTTTATTTTTGCATCATAAACCATTCATAGTTGAAAAGTCTTATTCTTGAGAAACATAAATCATAATTAATCTTTGGAAAACATTACCTTGAAGACCATAAATATCATTGCTTTTCAAATTTATTTCATAAATATCATTGCATATCTATAGTTTGTTCATAATGTTAGGTTCTAAAGATTTAGGAATTTATGTATTTAGAACTCTAATTTTTATTGTTGGCAAACCATGATCAAAATAGGTTGTTTAGTCTTTTTTAGGCTTGCTCAAAGTTATGTCTTTCATGTAAAGTTGGAATCGAGAAGCTGCAGATGCATTGGTGCATGCATTTCGGCCTGGCTCGATCGATTGAAAGTTAGACTCGATCGATCAAAAGTTAGCCATAATGTTTTTCTCCAGAATTTTTCAACTCAGCCCTACCTCATTAAACGTTTAGGGTTTTATGTTTTTGCCCTAGGTATATAAGGCAAAACCCTAGCCACGTTTTTGGGAGTTGCTCTGAGTGTATTGTTACTCATACTTTGCTGTTTGTGTGAATCTCTTGTGAGATAATTGAGGAGCTTTCCTTCACATAAACTAGGGCTTTCAAGGTAGAGATTATTTCAACATCTTGATGATCAACTCAGTTGCTGCCATTGGAGCTTAAAGAAACACAAGCGGGGGTGCTTGTATCTTGTTGGAGAATCCAAGAAAGAAGGAGTTTATGGATTCGGAGCTTGCACGTGGTCGTGTTGGTAAGTTCTACTGGTGGGTAGCATTAGGAAGTCAAGGAGAGAGCTTGTAAGTCCTTTTATATGAACTTCGATTCTTTCATATAGTGGATTCAAGTTTACCTTGAGGATAGCTAAGTCAAATCCTCCCTAGGTTTTTACTGTGTGGTTTCTTAGGTCATCATATTATTGTGTTATTTACTTTTCTGCTGCTTTATATTCTTGATATGATTGTTTGTTTGTGATAACCTAGATCTGAAGTTTGGACTAAGTAATAATCACTTGGCTAATTAACTAGGTTAATTCGGTTATGTTAAGGGGTCTAAAAACTGTTCACATAACATAAAAATAATCACTTGACAAACTTTATGTGATCTCATATCTCTTCAAGTATTTGATGCATGAGAAGTTCTTTGAAACTGAAAACATGAACCCCTAAAGGCTCACATCACTATCCCTTACCTTAAGGCAGATATCTCGAAGTCTAAATGCATGCTGTGGAGTCCCCTACTAGCCTTGACCTGTACGTTCAAAGGATAGCAATTCCATTACTTAGTACGCATTCTAACTCATAAATCCCCAATCCATTCACCATAGCTTTGGAAATAAACCCCCAAAATTATGTGTATCAATTACTATTTACAATCAATTATGGGAATAAATCCATTCACCATATTTCACTTACTAAATTAAAATGAGCTATCAAATTACATCTTTATGCAAATTTACATAGTTACTCCCTTTTCTGTCTAGTAATTTCTCTAACATTTTTAGAGCTAAAGAATAAACCCTTAACAAAATTTCAATCAACTTGAAAAATGCTATTATTTCTGTACTCATTCAATTCCAGTAAGAACAAAACCATTACAACCATATGTGTATTAGCTTTCATAGGAAATATCCCTAGCGTCCAAATTCACATTATACAATTTACTACATAATTTATAATGCGTGAACATAGAATCTGTCACAGTATCAGCTTTAACATCTTTACTCATAAAATCATAAAATAGTTGCAAATGGTCTTATTATCATATGGGGATTTTTAGACAATTTCCCTCGGATATCTATTTGGGTTATTGAACCAAAGGTATAACTCAACTAATGCATACATCAATTCTTGTTTACTTTACAATTACAATACTTGTCTAGAAAATTTAAATTTCTTTAATTTCTTTTTTTCCCATTCAAGTTTTGGCAGATCACATGCAAATATACTGGTCTCATATTCTACTATTACACAGCATGTGGTGGTACAAGTCCAACTATCTTAGCTACTAACTTTTTACTTCTTGGAGAGGAAGTGGTTGCATATAATAAAGGTCTGTTTCAGCAGCATTATAGAAATGAATTATTCCTTTTCTCTCTAGTGATTCAGCATTTTGCATATGATGCCTAACTATATTATGGGTTGCATCGTCCCCAAGTCTGTGAACATCTGCATATTGGGATTTGTCCCCATGTACCTCATTGTATGATAAATGCTCTCCTTTATGTACTGCCTGATACCCTTCCTCCTTCTCAATGGAGTCCAAGGGCGGAAATATCCGGCACAATTCAACATCGTACCCATCTCCTGTGTTCTCTACACACCATTGATAAGACTGTAATGGTATTGGTTCAATATGCTTATCTCCAATTCTGTCCAAAATGACATGCTGTGAACCGTCACCAACCTTTACAATAGCGGCCTCAATAATGACATAGAGATCAAAAGCAATGAATCCCTTTAGTTGAAGTTGTTCAATAAATTCTCACATCATTTTCACTTCGACGTTGCCCAATAATTGTAATGAATTGTAGAGGCGCCAACAACTTGCTGAGGTGCTCGATATCCGATGGATATGTTATGTAGAAGTGAGGGTCAGTGAGGTTTCTTAGTACCCCACGTTTCACCTATATTTCTGCTTTTGGCTTGGGCCTTGTTATAACAACCCATGCAACTCATGATAATATGTCTTCCCATTGTAGTACACAGAAATAATGAAAATCCATTGCCGACCTATTCACAAAATATTGTAGTTGTCATAATCTATAACTAGGCAAATAAATCATGCATATGCTAAAAAGAATTTATATTAAAACTCAACCATTTCGACTTTTTTTATACACATAAAAATAATTAAAACTCAACCATAGAAATAATTTATACACAAATAATATATACTTAACCATAGAAATAATTTATACACATAAAAGAATTTATATACAGAAATAAATAAAACTCAACCATTTTTACTTTTTTTTTACTAACCCAAATTTTTTTTTTTTTTGTTGAGTAATGAATTTATATTACTATCAACTCACATATTACTATAAAACTCAACAAAATATCATTATTACCTCTACCTATCAACTCATATGAGTTTTATACAATTAAGCGACAAGTGAACTACACCTGGCATTGATTGGGAATTCAACTAACATTTATAAATACACACACACAATCTCATGCTATACATATATATACGTGTGTGGGTGTGCGTTTCATTTTGGGAAATATGAACACATGCACTGTTAATATTGCAAAACTCATTACATGAAACACACTCCATGCAAAAGCCACGTGCATTATGAGGATCCCTCCAATTAAAAAAATTTATACGAACAACACGTAAAGACCATCTAACCAACCATTCCAACACAAGTGCACAAAATCAGAACAAGCATTCCAACAGGTGAAAGTGGATACTACGTTGGTCTTAGATCAAGACACGCACACTAAGAACCCAAGACTCGCAGATTGTGAACCAAAGAGACTTGTGAATGGTGACCCAACGACCTTGTCTTCTTCTGCTACTTTAGTGGAAATAAAGTGAGCATGGCAATTACTAATGCAATGAGAACTGGAGATGGGGTCAGGGGCATATGGTACTTCGTGTTAAGAGGTACTCGATGTCTTGCAACTCAAGTACCAAAAAGCAATAATACTCGAGTTTAAGAAATGCGAGTATCATTGAATATGCATTCATTGAGACAATTGACGCCACCAAGTTGGTGTGTGTAATAAATGAAAAACTCGAGTTCAGTAGACAACATTAAAAGAATTGGATTCATTATATGACAATAACAAAGTTTATGTTTAAACTCTTTAACTTTGTAGTAGGTGTTTTAAGGAGTTAGGACCGAGCAGATTCATATTTTTAAGCATTTATTTTTGTTCAATTGACATGATAACACTTGACTTCCTGACATATTTACTTAAGATTTGAACTTATTCTAACATTAACGCTCTTCACATTACTTTTAATAGGCACAAAAACAGGAAGAACTGCCAGAGCAAGTACTGTGCTGTTTAAGAATGAACAGGATTGATTGTGTTGATAATGGTCAAATACCAACACTTGTGACCTTAGATGAAGATTGATACGGATGGTTAGATGCAAGGTAGCATATAAAAGATACAAACACTTGACAGCATTATGTACACATTGAATCTCTGCATTTCTACCATATGTAGAAGTAAAGAAAAATTCAAAATAATAAAAATATGAAGTGTTCTTTTTGTTTTTTTTTTGAATAAATAATCATGTCTACATCAATATGCTTGTACTACTATATGTATGTCATATATGGTGAAGGTATGACTTGGGCCTTAATTTGTATTGGTACAAAGCGGTTAACAGCAACATCAATATACTTGTACTACTATAAGTTCATGTAGTAATATAGCCAATGCATCAAATTATGATTACTAAAGACTAGCTATCATTCAAAAACAATGAGATACAATTTTTTTTTTTTTTTTTTGATAGGTAAAACAATAAGATACGATTAAGTTCTATTTCTAGAGTTTCATTGTTTCCTTTAATGTTTCAAATACATAAAAGATGAGAAGTTTATAAGAAGCATATCATAAATGGAAGGAATGCTGCACTTCGTCTAGTATGTCTATTTTGGCCCTTGAATACTTATCAAGGAAATGTCTATTTTGGTCCTTGTGTTCAGTTGAGCTGGTATTCTGTTTTGAAACCCTAAGCCTTTTCTTATATAGATAAGTGCACCTTAGGAAACATGCTCACCATACGGAAGACAGCCATAGGTTTTGCTTGTAAAATTTTCTGAAATGTTTTATAAATGACCATAATATTTATTATTCTCCTTTTATTCTCCTTAATAGTCTGCTTGAAAAGTAATTGAACAAATTATGGCAAACATTAGCAGACTATTTTTCCACTGTAAAATATGTCTTTAGCAAGTGTTTTGATTGTGTGTATGACTCCATTGCAAAATAGATTGTCTGTTCTAATTTTTTTTTTTTTTTTAAATTTCCTGTTTTACCTATCAAGTGAGTTATGATAATGTTATAGACATTTGTTCCTCTCTATGGTTAATAAAACGATGCTTTAACTGAATGATGTGCACTAATTCTTTACAAGGAGTCATTTTCTTTAATAGCATCCACTGAATCTAACCCTTTTATTGGTCATTCCTTTTCTTAAATCTGTGCTAGCATTTTGTCATTGATACTTTGGGAGGCTACTAGATAATGTTGCAAAGCTAACAACTGCATAAAATTAGTGGCCATTGAAATTGCTAGAGCAATTTGGAAAATTGAACTGCAAATATGTCTTTGTGAAGTCTATCTTAATATTGGAGTCCTCCATGCAAGAAGCAATATATGGATCGAAGGACAAACCCGTACTATTCGGACCTCCCCAACAGATGTGGTTTAGAATTGGGGCAAAGAGAGGATTTTGTGTTTAAAACCGGATGAGGACTCTCATTTTTTGTTTTGTTTTAAATGCAAGAACTTGTCTTTGCTTGTTTTATTTGAGTTTTTGATACAGGACAAAACCAAACTGATGCAACAATAAAATTTGGAAGAGCAGAAAAATTATTGATAGATAACCTAGGAGTTAGCATCTAGGATTGCTTGGAGTTTGCACCAAGCAACAAAGAACAAAACCTCAAGGACTCTACCTAGGGTTGGCTGAATTATCTGCTCTTATTCTTTACAAGAATTTCTTTAATAGCATCCACTGTATTAAAATTTGGAGAACAGAAAAATAATTGATGGATAAACTACAAGTTGGCATCTAGGATTGCTTGGAATCAGCACCAAGCAACGAAGAACAAAACCTTCATGATTCTCTACATAGGGTTGACTGAGTGATCTGCTCTTATTCTTTAAAAAAAAAGTTGTTTTCTTTAATAGCATCCACTGAAGTTACATATCTACAATTAATATTTTCTTTAGTATTTTCTTTAATAGCATCCACAATTCATATTTTATAGCACCTGTAATGAACCATATGAACCATAGCTTCAATCTCAAATAGTTCTCCACCATCAAAGAACTTTTTTCCAACTCAAAATATAATACATTCAAATACAGTATAATTTATTACAAACTTACAATGTTCACTTTTGCAGTTTCATTCACAACAGTACCATCACGGTGAGAATACACCACTTCATACATCTCACCTCTCTCTATTTGCCTGCCTTTCTTGCTTGCCTACAACATGGTCAATACATTCGGCATATTAAAGCGAGGGTGTTGATTTGATGGTGTCAAATCACATTTACTACTACTTTAGAATGCAAAATAATATAAGCTTTGTTAATTTTTGCATGTTATTAATATATATAATGCTGTTCTTACAATGCTATCAGCCATGGCGCCATCTGGGCCTAGCTTCTAGATCCCAGCATATGCAACTCTATTTGCTTCCCATGCCGGCTTTTGTTATCTTTAGACAGGTTCTACAAACATTTCAACAAAGTCACTGCCAATTACAATAACAAGCTAATATATAATACTCTTAAGTATGGAACCTATAAAAGCAAAACATCTATACTACTATAACTATTACTACTATGTCTTTATGAGGAAACCAGTACTCCACGAAGATATGAAATTGATTGTCATCAACCTCCAGCAGTGATAGCTCAAGTAAAGCTTCCTTAGAAATGCCCAGCTTGCAGTACTTCGCCTTCAAGGATGCTTTGTGGCCCCGCCACAACTTCCCTATCTGTGACACTACTCATTTCCTCTCCTTGGCAAGTTTGATGCGGTTTGCAGGAATTATCCATTACGCCTACCATGTGTAAAGTTGAATTAATAAGTGTCACGTTTTCAACATAATAACAAACTTGCATAAAGCTTTAAACAAGTAATAAAGAAACCTCTTTTATCATTGCTTTTTGCCTAATACCTGAATGGCTTCCCAGAACCGATTCTTGTATTGTTGTGGCACTAAAGGCCAACAAACATAATTGATTGGGCACATGTCATGCCTTCTTGCTATTGTTCCCAACCACCTTGCCCAGGGCCCAACATTTTTCCCAACCAGCTGGCCCGCTTTATTTAATTGCAGGAACAGTTTTTTCCTCGGTGGCATATTCCAAATGTCATCAAACCGGTTCAGCCCACGTTTATTGGGTACAGTGTCCGCTCCAGCTGCAGGTACATCCTCAGGATCTATTAAACCACCAACAAGTTGCATCAAATTACAATGAAACACAAAAGAATGAAATGTCAAGAAACTAGCCAATGAATAAGAACCTTCATAAATATGTTTTGTCAAGAGAACCAAACAAACTATGTTAGAATATTTATTACATGATTAAATAAATATACTTTATTATCAATCTAACTTTTTAATAGATTCTAAAAAATAATAATATTAGTAGTGATAAGTAATATTTTTGTCATGAGAACGTCATCTTAAGTTCAAATCAAACTATGTTTTAACAATTACACCTCCCGATTAAGTTAAATAATTCATATGTCAATCTCACTTATTGAGAGCCACACTTTGTCTTCCATTTTAGTCAAATGATCCACGTTATGAGTTCCACTCTTTAAGAAGTATTAGGTGATTAAATATACTCACTCTCTCTCTATTTACGAGTTTGGGATAAATAGACTTGTCAAGTGTAAGAGCGGATTGTCAACAAACACATGACTTTTTTGGGATTAGGTTTAGTTGAACTTCTTCCTCTAATTAGTGTAAATTCTAACATGATATCAAAGTCTCACATTGGCAGTGTGGAAACTTTGGTTTGATTTATGTATACCTTTTTTGTATGATTTATGTATACTATTACTAATTAAGACTCTTTACCTAATAGCTTAAAAATTTTAGGTTTGAATATTCTAATAAACTTTACTATGCCATTAGTCCATTTATCTTTCCTATCTACATTCATGGTTGGAATTTTCTAATTTGATTTTATGTCTTATAGTACATCTACTTCCCTACTTCTTGCTTCATATATACTGATGTGGGACCTTCAAATTGGAATAAAACCAACAAAGGCAGGAACATATCTGATTTTTATTTTTATTTTTTTCCCAATATAGTTGTATATGTTATAACGAATAGTTGTATTTGTTTTACCTGAGGATTCACAATTTCATTCCCATGGAGAGTCCCCATCAAGCATTGCACCTTGAATATATTGAAGGCATCCTATTAATATCACATAACAATGCATTGCAAAAAGTTGTGTTTTGCTAAATAACATTTGCTTGGTACTTGAGAAGGATTTGAATCACGCATACAAGGGCTAGGTTGGGCGAACATTTCTCTAATGTGCGTCATCACTTCGGCCATTTGATGTTGGTTCTTGCTTCTACTTGGGAGAGTTGTTCTTGTACTTGGGCTAGTTGCTCCCTAAGGGAAGTCTCCAACTCCGAAATCCTTTGGGTTGTTCTGCTTGACGACAATGGAGTTGAGGTAAACTATGAAAGGTTTGTGGCACTTCTTCCAAATGGGGTGATTCCAAATCCCACCCCACGTACACGTCCAGGGTGCTCTGGACCAAACACCCGCGCATATGCATTGTCTTTGGACCAGAGGACTCCACCACCAAGCTCTCCTTGTAGACGCATGCCCTCTTGAGTCAAAAGTTCTTCCATCTGATCCTGTACTTTTTTCCACAAGAATCAAATAATATATTACACACCATAAACAATACAAACATAAAATACACTAAAATTCGATTCAAATTGTGTTTACCATGTTCTCTTGCGCATGGGCAGTAACAGCAACCGGAGGGCAAACCAAAAAGATGATATGGGATAATGAGACAAAAGATCTCAAGAATATTATTATAATTTTCTAAACGAAGAAGATAAAAGAGATTCTGGAGAACTTGCTAATTACCATTGTGGGGATGTGACTATACAATGACAATTAAAGCTTTGACATGATAGAACACTTGCATTGGGGATATAAATACCCAATTGTTATTTTATATTCAAAATTTTAAAAATATTGCTCGAGTATATTTTAGAACCTATGAATAGTTGAATTTTATATATATAACTAATTATTCACTTGGATGTAAAAAAAAAAAATATATATTATTATATTAATTGAGAAAGGTGAAGAGAGGAAAAAGAAATGAAAGAGAACAAAGAGGAACATGATTTTTTTTTATATATTATTTGATAATGTAGTTTATATTATTTTAATAAGTTGTATATAAAAAATAAAATTGAGATGTTAGATGAGTTATAAAATGAAATAGTAAAATAAATAAAGTAAGTTTTGATGTTAGGTGAGATGTTGGTTAATAATTCTTTTAAAGAAAGTTTTTATAGGGAAAAAAAAAAAACAATTAAGAGGCCGTTTGATAATGTTATTTTAGTAACGTTGTTTATATTTTTTGGAAATACGTGTGGGTGACAAAATGTATAAAAATGTGTGTAATATTGTTTAAACACTGAAAAATGTTGCTTAAAACACTTTACCAAACAATTATATTTTGACAATTTTTTTTATTTTCCATAAAAATAGTGTCAAAACTTTACTTCACACTTAAAAATATTAAAATATTTTTAAATAATAGAATATATATAGATTTGCAAGAGTATGCAGTCAATTGTCTTTATTTCGAAACCCTATGAAGTTGTACCAATGCTAGAATAATAGGGCCGAACTACAGAACAGGGGGCAAGTAGCCAAAATTATTTATCCTTAATTTTTTATTATTATTTTATTTTGGCCAAAATGAGAATTCATTAGAACGACCATGAAGCTAGTTAATACAAACTAACTACAAAACGTGTCCATATTTCAGGCCCTTGTTTCTTTCTTCATGTCAAACTTGAGGGATATTTAAGAGCGACCTTTTCTCTCCCCTGTAGGAGTCCATCTCTCCACCTCCGTGTGGTTTTTTCTGTCACCTCAGTGTGATCAATCCCTACAACTGTGTGGTTTCTTCTCCACCCCCGTGTGGCTTTACTCCACTCTCAGTGCGTGAATTTTCTTCTCCCCACTCTCTTTGTGGTCCTTTCTATTAAATCTGATTTTCCCTAAGCTCTCCCCAAATCTCAATAGACTTACCCACATTATCATACCCATCCTCACGAGTTTACTCAGGGAGACAATCAGCGTTGCTAATTTGTGGGTTTGGTTTGTCTTCTCTGTACAGTGGGTCAGCTTGCCGTTCGTGGGCCTTAGTGCGGGTATTGGCCAAACCCACAGTTGGGTGATCGAAGTTCCATTTGACTCGCCCGCTTGTAGCAAGTGCTTTTTTCCGGATGGAAGTCTCGATGCAACTATTCACTGACAAAGCCAAATCAACGCCAATCTTCGACAATGAAGTCATCTTCAGTGAGGAATCTTCCGAATGGTCATTTTTCTGGTGTGTTTCTGTTTGGGCTTCTTTGAGGCTTGGTTTTTTTCATTTGCTTATGGGTTGGTGATGTTATTAGCTGGATGTTGGAGTCCTTAAATTTGTGGGTGGGTTTTATACCATTTGTTGTTCTTGTATTAGGTATGAGAATTCTATCCTGGAACTGTCAGGGTGCTAGTAGAGCCCCAACAGTCAAAGCTCTCAAGGCGCTGGTTCATAAAGAAAGCCTAGATATTATCTTCATCTCAGAGTCAAAAGCAAAGTCTCCTAGGGTAGAAAAAATTAAAGAATGTTTGGAATTTAGTGGATGTTTCTGTGTAAATGCAGAAAATAAATCTGGTGGTTTGGCCTTATATTGGGTTAATGGAGTTAGTCTGGAAGTTATCTATGATAATAAAAATATCATTGCATGTCTGGTTTATTCTGATCCCCCTTCAGATGTCTGGCTTCTTCTTCTGGTTTACGGCCCCCCTAAAGTTGCCCACAGAGAAGCTTTTTAGGAGTTAGTCACAAAATTGACAGAATCATTCTCAGGCCAGTGGTTGATGTTGGTCGATTGTAATAGTTATAATTCAAGCTCAGATTAGTGTGGTGGGAGCAGCAGAGGGGATTCGTCCTCCAAGCCTTTTCGTAATTTTCTATCTAATGCAGCAGCTATTGAGCTTGGGTTCCATGGGCCTCAATATACATGGGTGGATCGTAGAAGTGGTGGAGTTCATGTAAGAATCAGATTAGACTAGGGATGCTGCAATCAAGAGTGACAGGAGATGTTTCCCAAAGCAGGAATAAAGCATTTGGTTGCCCCTACTTCGGACCACAAGCCAATACTTCTCGACACCCATTTTGAGAATAATATCATAAATAAGCCTTTCCGCTTTGAGGCGATGTGGCCTAGAGATCCTGAATGTGAGGAAGTTGTTGACCAAGCTTGGAGGAAAGAATTTACTGGATCATATGGATTCAGTCTAATGAAAAAAATATCCCACTCAGGCTTATTGTTGAGTAAGTGGAACAAAAGTGGCTTTGGTCAAACCAAAACTAAAATCCTGGAGTTAGAAAGGCGAATTGAAGTAATCTAGTCAAAACCTCCCAGTATTGAAGCTTTGAAGGAGGAAGCAAGCCTCATGATGGAATTAGAAGAGTGGCAAAATCGAGAACAAAATAGAGAAGAGGTTAGATTGAAGCAAAAGTCTCGTGAATTATGGCTAAAAGAGGGGGACAAGAACTCTAAGTTTTTCCATGCCTCCATGCTGATTAGAAGAAGAAGAAACAATATCTCAGAGATTAAATTAGAGAATGGGGAGAGAATTTATGGCAGGGAGAATATTGAAACGTATTTTGGGGATCATTTCAATGAGCTTTTTAGCACTTCAAATCCAACCTTCCCTGCTGACTTGGAGAAGCTAATTGAACCAAGTATTTCGGTAGCTGAAAATGCAAAGCTGCTCAAAATCCCTTCGAAAGAAGAAACTCAAAGAATGATCTTTGAAATGAACCCTCTAAAAGCTCCTGGGCCAGATGGTATGCCGGGATTATTTTTTAAAAATTTTTGGCATATTGTAAGGAACCAGTTCATACTAACGGTTCAAAGTTTTTTCAGAGATGGTTGGCTACTAAAGGAGATGAATGAAACCTTCATCACCCTAATCCCAAAGGTTCAAGGTGCTCATAACTTTGGGCATTTCAGACCTATTAGCTTATGCAACTTTTGTTACAAAGTTATTTCAAGAATTCTGGTGGCAAGATTACGACTGTTGCTGGATAAGCTAATAGACCCTGCTCAAACAGCCTTTGTCCCTAACAGAAATATAACTGAGAATGTTTTGTTGGCCCAAGAAGTAGTGCACTCTTTCTCCACCACCAAGAAGAAAAAGGGGTTTGTGGGTTTGAAGTTATACTTTCAAAAGGCTTATGATAGATTAGAATGGCCTTTCCTAATCCAGGTATTAAAAAATTTTGGTTTCCACCAGAAGTTCATTCACCTCATATACCAATGCAGCTCTACTGTCAGTTTCACTCTTTTGCTAAATGGGGGAAAGGGCCTTAGAATCATGCCTTCGAGAGGCCTAAGACAAGGGGATCCCCTATCCCCTTATCTTTTCATTATTGGAAGTGAAGTTCTGGCCAGAATGATTAATAGATGCTTAGCCCAAAGATTAATAAATGGCATTAAGATTGCCCCATCAACAATTGGAATCTCAAAACTCTTCTATGCAGATGATGTTTTATTGGTCTGCAAGGCAAAACATTCAAAGATTAATGAGATCATGAACATCCTGGAAAAATATTGTGAATGGTCAAGCCAACAAATCAATTTTGAGAAATCAGGGGTCTTTGCTTCAAAAGGGGTTCATTCTTAATTCCTGAATCAGCTTAGGAATCAAAGAGGTTTAAAGAAGCTTTCCCAAGGTACTAAATATTTGGGTGTCCCTCTATTTCTCTCAAGCAGCAAGAAGAAGGACTTTGCTTATCTTAAAAAAACTCTGGAATCCAAGGTAAGTAGCTGGAAGAGCAAATCCTTGTCTTGGATGGGTAGAGCAACACTAGTAAAATCTATAGCCTTGGCTACTCCGCTATTCACTATGTCTTGCCTTCTCATTCCAAAAAGTTTATGTGAGGAGATGGACAGTATGCTAAAAAAATTATGGTGGAGCCCATCAAAGAATTCAAACCATTATTTCACTCCTTTTGCATGGGACAATATTTGCCAACCTTAATATTTGGGTGGCCTTGGTTTTAGCACTTCTCAGATATTAATTTAGCCCTCCTCTCCAAAGTAGCTTGGTGGATTTTAAATCAGTCCATCAAACCATGTGTGCAAGCACTTATTACCAAATACAAGGTGAGAAGAAATTGGCTCGATGCTAATCCATCCAAGAGGGCTTCTTGGACATGGAAAACTGTGGAATCTGCTAGGCATATTCTTGTGGCTAGAGCTTGTAAGCAAGTCAACAATGAGGAAAGCATTCTCATGTGGGAAGATCCTTGGGTCCCTGACCTTCCTAACTATAAACTGGTTCCTTTGTCTCCTGAAATGCAATCTAGCTGCTTGGTGGTGTCACAAATTCTTGCACTAGATAAATCAAAATGGGATGAGTCAAAACTCTACGAATTATTCACTAAAGAATCAGCCAAGGCTATCAAGAAAATTCCAGTCAAAGTGAGTCAAAGGGTGGACAAATGGTTTTGGTTAAAATCCCATAGTGGCAAACTTTCAGTGAAGTCAACATACAAGGAACTTCTTGATCATTCTGAGCCCAATGAGTCTGACCAGGTGATCGAAATCAAAAATTTGGAAATCAAAAATTCATGATAGACTTAAGATGTTTTTATGGAGAGTTGCCACGGATATTCTTCCAACCAAGGAAAAACTGACAAGATTCTTTCCAGCCATGGATCCTAAGTGTCCTCTATGTAATGCCTCACCTAAATCTTCCTTGCATCTATTTGTTTACTGTCATGTTGCAAGATTTTTGTGGGCTAGTAATGAGTGGAGCTGTAGACCAGATGCAATGCAATGTGATTGCCCAGGTCAGTTTATAAATTTTCTTTTATCCCCCCAAGTATTTTTCCATGGCTCTTCGGACAGGGAGGGGTTCCTTTTATTTGGGGCTTTGGTGTTGGAGCAATTGTGGTTTGCTAGAAATCAAGCTATTCACAAAGAAATTAATTTCTCCCCAAATAAAGAACTCCAAGTAGTCCTAAAAAAATTCTCTGAACACCATGTTGTGCTCTTTGATGTCCCCTTAGTGTTGCCTAGACATTTTTATTCTTGGATCAGGCCTGAGCAAGAAGCTGTTAAAATAAATTGCGATGCAGCGGTGGGGTTAGATCATTCATTTATTGCCATTGTGGCGAGAGATTGTAGGGGGTATCTGATTTTGTCCATGTCCAAACGGGTGGAATCCATCCTCCCTATACAAGCAGAAGCTGAAGCCATTAATTTGGCGACTTGTGTTACTGTTAACCGTGGGTTTGAGTATGTAGTGGTTGAGAGCAATGCCAAAGCTTGTATTGATGCTCTCAAAGCTCCCTTTGACGAAGTGCCTTGGAGAATTTCATCCATAATAGCTGATACCCTTTGGTGGGCTTTCTGTGGTCAGCAGTTTGTTTTCAGGTGGAGTCCTAGAGAATCAAACAAGTAGCCCATGCTTTAGCTTCTTGGTGCCTTGGGAAAAATTTATCAGGTTGTTTTGGTCAGGGTTATGCTCCCAGCCCTTTTTTGGATGTAATTAATTCTAAACTCTCTACTGCTGTAGTTGCTGTTTAGCCTCTGTTCCTTTCGGTTTGTCAATAAAACTTTCGGTTCATTAAAAAAAAAAAAAAAACTAACTAACTATAAAGTACGTTTATCATCAAAGCCTCCTTCAACAAAACATAAGGAAAAGAAGGGACAACAAGGTAAATTTTGCTCATCACAATGCAGAATAGTTAAAGCTTTAATGTTTAAAATTTTGAAAAATTGGAAGCCGCTTAGTCTTTACCAAACAATCATATATTGACAAATTTTTTTATTTCCCATAAAAATAGTGTCAAAACTTTACTTCATACTTAAAAATATTAAAATATTTTTAAATAATGGAATATATATAGATTTGCAAGAGTATGCAGTCAGTTGTCTTTATTTCGAAACCCTATGAAGTTGTACCAACGCTAGAATAATAGGGCCGGACTACAGAGTAGGGGGCAAGTAGCCAAAATTATTTATCCTTAATTATTTATTGTTATTTTATTTTGGCCAAAATGAGAATTCATTAGAACGACCGCGAAGCTAGTTAATACAAACTAACTACAAAGTACGTTTATCGTCAAAGCCTCCTTCAACAAAACATAAGGAAAAGAAAGGACGACAAGGTAAATTTTACTTATCACAATGCAGAATAGTTAAAGCTTTAATGTTTAAAAGTTTGAAAAATTGAAAGCCACTTAGTAATAGTTGCTTCTTTTTTCATCATTATTTAATTTGGAAGACAGTAGTGGTACACAATAAAATTATTAAAGAAAAGATTTTATTAGTGTGTGTCCTTAGTGAGCATTAATAAATTATTTTGTAAAAAAAGTAAATAAAAAAATTACTAACTTTTTAAATATTTTTTTATTTTTTATAAAATATTTTTAAAAAATAGATAATTAATGTGTAGTTTAAAGATAATTAATATTTTAAAAAAATTATTTCTATCTTGCAGAATTCTTGCAGTCACTTTAATACATACAGATACTACACCATGTACAGAGAGAATCAAAATTGCAGTGTGATACACCTGCATAAGTCTACACATTTCAGTAGCATACACCGAGAAAAACCTGGTGGTTATTGTGTATCAACAACTAGTTACTAGGATAAAACCATCTTTCTACTCTTGCTTCACCTGGACCATCTTCAAATCGTGATTTTTCTAGCCAATTTCCAGAATAATTAATGGTAGCTAGAGGTCCCCTATTGGAAATTGCCAAGATCTCAGCAATCTGCCCGGTTACTTTAGTTTGTAGCATTGCCATTATTCATTCTAGCAAAGATTCTAAAAGTACATAAAATTGCTTAGGCAGTTCACATTTAACAATGAAATTTGAAAAGCAGTTCACAAGTATAGGATTGAGTAGTCACCTTCATAAATGAGAAGGGCTAATTGGTCAGAAGATGTTTTGTTGACAAGATTATTGAGTTGTCTTTTTCACTCGATCTGTAGTCAATACTAAAGTCTTCTTTCAAAAGTTCAAAATCTTGGCTTTGTCGGTAGAGATTACTAGTGCATGGGTAGTAGTGTAGTAGTAGTACGTAGGCATGTGACACGTGAAACAGAAGTACTTTACAGAATGAAAGATGCATTTTGTGGAACAATCTTAAAAATGCTGCCGAATTGCATGAGAAACCTTGGATAATAGCTGGAGATTTTAATGAAGTTCTTGTTGTTGGGGACAAGTTTGGGGGTAGGGCTGTTAACTCAAACAGGTCTTTGCTTTTTAAAGACTGTCTTGATTATTGCAACATGATAGATATGGGGTTCACTGGGCCTCGGTTCACTTGGACGAACAAACGTAATTTTAATGCTCTAGTTCAAAAAAGAATTGATCATTTCTTTGCCAACCCAAGCTGGTGTGCTATCCACCCCGATACGAGGGTGACTCATCTTACAAGATGTGTTTCTGATCATTGCCCGGTGCTTTTCGAACCTAAACCAAGTAATGGAATTCGCCTTCCCAGGCCTTTTAGATTTCAGAGCTTTTGGTTGTCAGCCTTATCTTTTCCTGCGATTGTTTCGGAAGCTTGGGGTTCTCGTCCTCTCCAAGCGGCTATTGACTGCTTTTCCAAGAAGGCTTCGGATTGGAATAAGCACCATTTTGGAAACATTTTTGGGAGGAAGAAGAGAGTGTTGGCCCGGCTGAATGGTATCCAAAAAGCTTTGGCAAAAAATCCTTCTCATTCTTTGGTTGAAATGGAGAAATCTTTGCACAATGAGTTAAATGATATTCTTTGTCAAGAAGAGGAGTTGTGGGTGCAGAAGTCTCGCATTAATCGGTTGATTGAGGGTGATAGAAACACTGCGTTTCACCATATGTCTACTATTGTTAGGAGAAGACGTAACCGTATTTCGTGTATTAAGAATGACATGGGGGAATGGATTACTAGTGAGGGTGGGGCTATGTCTTTCATTAGAGAAGGGTTTAGCAAGTTGTTTTCGACTACCCTTGATTACTCTTCTTTAAATACTCCTTAATCCTCCAGGTGGCAAGTGGTTTTGTCAGAAGAGGACAAGAGCAATCTTAATTTGCCGATGTTTGATGTTGAAATCAGAGATGGTTTGTGGGCTCTCAAACCTTACAAAGCCCCTGGTCTGGATGGACTCCATGCGGGGTTTTTTCAAAGGTTTTGGCCCACTGTGAAGGAATCTGTTAGGAATGAATTTAAAAAAACTTTTGAAGATAGTAAAATCCCAGTTTACCTCAATCGAACCAATATTGTTCTAATCCCTAAAATAGCGGGCTTGGAAAGTTTGGGAAATTATTGCCCCATTAGTCTTTGCAATACGGTGTACAAGATTGTCACTAAGATCATTGTTGCAAGGCTTAGACCTCTTCTTGATAAGCTGGTTTGCCCTCTCCAATCAGCTTTTGTTCCAGGGAGGAGAAGTGTAGACAATGCTATTGTGGTGCAAGAATTGATTCATACTATTAGTAACAAGAAGGGGCGGAGTGGCTACATGGCGATTAAAGTGGATCTTGAAAAGGCTTATGACAAAATTGAATGGAGTTTCATTCGAGAAGTATTGATTAATGCAAATTTACCCCATAATTTGGTTATCCTCATTATGAGTTGTGTGTCTTCTGTTTCCACTTCTATTCTTTTTAATGGTGGTAATGTTGAGCATGTTTTCCCCTTGCGTGGAATCAAGCAAGGTGATCCTTTATCACCTTACCTCTTCATTCTTTGTATGGAAGTTCTTGGGCATCTCATTGAAGATAAGTGTAGTGAGAAGAGTTGGGTTCCTGTTAAGAGCTCTCAGAGTGGGATGGCTTTTTCTCACTTGTTTTTTGCGGATGATTTGGTCCTCTTTGCAAAGGCAGATCATGTGAATTGCTCCACAATAAGGGATGTGTTTGATGACTTCTATACTAGGTCAGGGCAATCCATTAGTGAAAGTAAGTCTAGAGTTTATTTTTCTCCAAATGTAGATGTGGATACAAGAGAATCCTTGTGTGATATTTTGGGTTTTAAGTCTACTCCAAATCTTGGAAAGTATCTTGGTTTTCCTTTGAAGCATCAGGGAGGGAGCAATCAAGATCTAAATTTCATTTTGGATAAGGTCAAGTAGAAGTTGGTGGGGTGGAAAGCTAATTTATTGTCCCTTGCAGGTAGAACGGTTCTTATTCAAGCCTCTACATCTACTATTCCTGCCTATGTCATGCAATGCACGGCATTACCCAAGAAGTTGTTAGATGATATTGATAGAGTTAACCATAATTTCTTTGGGGATCTTCAGACTCTTCGAAAAGAACACATTGGGTGGGTTGGCACAAAGTGACCAAAGCTAAAGATCAAGGGGGCCTTGGTATTCAATCGGCTAGGGGAAGGAATCAAGCTCTTCTTGCCAAGCTTAATTGGAGATTCTGGTCAGAGAAGGATGCTTTGTGGGCAAAGGTTTTGAGAAGCAAGTATTGCAATAACCGTTGGTTGCATGCTAGAGCCAAGGACAAGCTTCCTTGCTCTAGAGTTTGGAAAGCAATTCAAAAGGGTAGTGAGGTTTTCCATAAAGGCATTCGGTGGATTCCAGGGCGAGATAGTAGCTTGAGTATTTGGCATGACAGATGGTTTGTAAAAGCCCCGTTAAGAGCTTTAATCCAAGGTCCTCTCCTTGAAAAAGAAGAAAGGCTCCAATTGAAAGAGGTTTTTGGTCCTAATGGATAGGATTGGTCAAAAATTTCTATCCAAGTTCCAAATGATATTATTATGGAAATTAATGCCATGCCTTATTCTTTGGGGGCTTCTTTTGAGAAAGATAGGTTGATTTGGAGTGGTGATAAGCACGGGGATTTTGAGCTTAAATCAGCCTATTCTTTAGGCACTCGATGCAATGAGGGGGAAGAGGAGTTCATGGGGTCTTGGGTTTGGAAGGTGGATACTTTACTGCATATTAAATCTTTCATGTGGCAATGTTAGCATAATAGCATTCGTGTGGGAGATTGCCTTGTTAAAAGGCACCTTAGTGAGGTGGATGGGTGCCTTATTTGTCTAAGGGAAGTTGAGACCAATATTCATAGGCTTAGGGACTGTGAGATGGCTAAAACAATTTGGACCAGCCTGGGGGTTCAGCCAAACAGCAGGTTTTTTGAAGATAACCTCCACATTTGATTTAAGAAGAATTGCAAAGTTAATGAGTGTAGAGTGCCCAATCAGCCCCCTTGGAGAATTCTTTTTCCTTTTGTCATTTGGTTGTTGTGAAAAGAAAGGAATAATGTTGTGTTTAGAGGCCAAAACTTTCGGCCTGGTGTTCACAGTGAGGCTGTGTTCCAAGCGCTTGAGTTTTTGCATTGTGTTTTGAATCCTAAAATTGCAGGTAGCATAAGGATGATTCAGATCAGATGGGAGAAGCCTTCACCTAGTTAGGTTCATTTAAATATTGACGGATCAGCCTTAGGGAATCTAGGTAGTGTTGGTTGTGGTGGCATCATTCGGAATGATCGTGGGGAGTGGCTTGGTGGTTTCTCTAGATGCATCGGAGTCACCACAAGTTTTATAGCTGAACTTTGGGCTCTTCGAGATGGTCTCAACCTCTGTCATAACATGCATCTTCAAGCTATTGATATTCAAATAGATGCCAAAGCCGTTGTTGAAATTATGGGAGATCCTTCTTATTCTAACCGGATTGTTATGCCTATTATTGATGATTGTAGACAGCTGATTTCCCAATTTGGTCAAGTCCGGATTGGGCATTGCTATCGTGAGGCTAATTTTTGTGTTGATTTCTTAGCTAGGATAGGGGCACTTCATGATTGTTGCCTATGTGTGTATCAGGAGCCTCCTATGGACCTGCTAGACTAAATTAGTGCATATAAGGAGGGTGTTTTTTGTAACAGGGTTGTCCCTGCTGTTGCGGGTAGCCTTTAGCTTCTTTTAATGAATTTTCCAGATTACCAAAAAAAGAAGAAGTACTTTATAGTGTATATCTTCACATTGCAACTTAGCTATGCCTTTTAAAATAATTTCCCAACAGGCGGTTGGAAAGGGATTTTTGATAATGTTGTTTATATTTTTTGAAAAGATATGTAGATAAAAAATGGTGTAAAAATTTGTATAATATTTTTTGAAAAAATGTGTAAGTAAAAAAATGTGTAAAAATACATATAATATTGTTTAAACCGTTTAAATCATAGTAATAAACGGACCCTTATAAATGGTAAGTTGTGATTAATTTTAATTAAAAAATTAAAATTATTTTTTTATTAGTAATAATTTATCATTTGCGATTTGTTAAAAAAAATTGTAAAAATATTATTGAAATAGCATTTTTTTTTTTTAAAAAAAAAGGCATTGTTTCATAATATGATACTGACACATCTACTTAGAATTTGGTTTTATATAATATAATTTTGATTTTTGCTTGATAATTTCAAAATTTAAAATTAAAATTATTTTTTTTATTAGTAATAATTATCATTTGCGATTTGTTAAAAAAATTTTGTAAAAATATTATTGAAATAGCATTTTTTTTTTTAAAAAAGGCATTGTTTCATAATATGATACTGACACGTCTACTTAGAATTTGGTTTTATATAATATAATTTTGATTTTTGCTTGATAATTTCATGGACTGTCTTAAATAGTTAAATGGTATTCATAGAACAATGGTCAATAAACTATTTTAAGAAAATTTTGACATTTTTTATTATAAGAAATATAAAAGATAGTAAATAAATTGTATTAAAACAATTTTTTTTATAAAAAATTTGTCCATAATTTTTTTTTTTTAAATATTCCCTAAATAAATACTTTAAAATATCCATTAACCCCTTTTCCTAATTTTAATTTAAGAAAAATCATACTATCATAGTTGAGAGATTCCACACCAAAACAAAAATTATATAAATATATTTTTATTTCAACAACCCATGAACCTAACTATTCACAACATTTTAATTTTATTACTATTTTGTCCCACCAACCCCCATTTACTTTCATTATTTATTTTATTCTACTCCCATGACGTAACTCTTCTTTCATTTATTCACATCCCTATCTCTCATTCCAAATCCAAAGTACCTTTTTTTGCCTTTCAAATATATCCTCACAGACTAGAGTATATTCAACCTGCATACTCCTATAGCATTAGCATAGGTGTGCCAAATGTTAAGGGGGTGTTTGGTTTATGTTTTTAAACAATTATTTTCAGTTTTTAAACAATATTTTACATATTTTCAGACACTTTTTCACCCACACGTATTTTCATAAATGTTTTTAAACAACAATTTTCAGTTTTTAAACACATGTACCAAACGGGCCCTAAATATTTGGCATTTGACAAACCAAGTACCAAAAAAGCTCCTTCATTAGATGTTTTAAATTTTAAAACTTTTAGCATGAATGAACCAAATAGTTTCAAATTTGGAATAGTACTGTTCATAAATTGTAAAATTTTTATTTTTTTATTATTTTCTTTCTCCTCTCCTAATTTACTGTACACAAAATTACAATTTTTATTGTGTTAAAATGACACACTTTTGCAACAACTAATACTAACACTAATAATTATCTACTTTAGTAAAGATTTTATGAAAATTAAACTTTTTTCATTTTCATATAAAAAATGTCCTAAAGATAAAGCCCGGCAATATTATTGTTGCTGATAGAGTGAGTGAGAACAAGGAGTACATTAGAGAATCTCATGCTTTGTCAAAAATGTGAAAGCTAGGTGTGAGGCCACCCATTTCAGCATTTGGTTCATATAAAAAAAAAAAAGAAAAAAAAGGAGGTTGCAGTGAACCTAGTGGGGTTGGCTGGGTGATTGGGCACTTAGTTTTTAAGTGACTTGAAAGATTACAGAGAATAACGAAGAGAAGAGTAAAGATCAGAGAGAGAAAAGAGATAGAAAGATTGAATTTCTGAATTATGAAAACAATTGTATTGATATTAATTCCACAACACACAAATACAGGGACGTTTACATTATATATACAGAGTATAGTGGAGGGAAAGTTAGTTACAGATTGACTTAAGTTTAACTGCCTCTCACACGTGCATACGTGCCAGACTCAAGACATCAACACTAAAGGCTAAACGGCACCGTTCTATTTAATCTTCACTTATGCCTTCTTTATGTCTGGAACTGCACTTGCTTCGTTTTCAATTTCCTCAAGCTTACAAGCACTGGTTCTTTCATCCCCCCTCAAATGAAATGGGAATTTCCACATGAGTTTGGAAGTCAACCAATGAAAACGGGAAGAAGGCAACCCTTTGGTAAAAATGTCAGCAAGCTGATCAGTGGAAGAAATAAATTTGACCAGGCCACCCATTTCAGCATTTGGTTCATATAAAAAAAAAAAAAAAAAAAAAAGAAGAAGTTGCAGTGAATCTAGTGGGGTTGGCTGGGTGATTGGGCACTTGGTTTTTAAGTGATTGTTTTGGGTTTGATTGGGAGCTCTCCAGTTCAAGTCCGAACACTAATACTTTGAAAAAAACTCACTGGTCAGTGATTTACTCTGTTATGAACTTACTTATCACGATTAATGATTAATCTCTAATTGAAAGTTTTGAAAGAATACGGTTGGAGAAAAAAAAAAAAAAAAAACATATGCAGTGTTTTTTTATTATATATTTTCTCAGTGATGCGTATCAATGGAGAGAAGAGGTATTGAGGCAAAAAGAAAACCTATCAGTCTGTTGGGTAATTAAGAAAACCGCAGTGAAACTTACCTTCAGGCCTTTATTGGTTTGACTTTTCCCTCAGATACCTTCTTTTTTCCCTCATATTCCTTCATTTACTCTTTACCACTTTCCCACCCACCTCCTTATACCTTTACTCATTTAGTTTAGTTTTTCTTTGCTGTATTATCTCTAACCCTCGTCTAAGTCTTCTCCTGTCTAACTCCCAAGCCAGCCCTGTTCTCTGTGCTCCACTCCATGGCCGAGATTCTCTCTCCTCCAATCTCGCCCATTCTCTTGTTTGCTCGTCTCCGCCAGTACTGTGAACTTCGATTTGTGAAGATGTACTGGCAATGCATGAGAAGAAGACGTAGAAAACGACACTATTGCCAAAATGGTATCCTTCCATGACATTGTTATCTCTTCCTTCAAGTCTTTTATTTAAAGCCATATTCTGTTTTTTTATCCTCTATTTGGTTGTTCAAATTAGTGTGATCCTTTGCAGGAATTTGGAATGGGATGGTTAGGAAAGATTTACAAGTAAGTTTACAAATTATTCGTTAACAAAAAAATAGAAATAAAAATTTGTTTAAATCGAAAAAAGTAAATAATTGTGCCCTCTAATAATTAAATCAACAATTTTATTTCGTCATTAATAATATAAAACATAAATAATTTTATTGATTTATAATTTTTATGCCAGTAACACATGTTCCATATGGCTTTGGTTTCTTAGATGCATATTCCATGGCTTATGCTTGTATTTAAGTAGTCAATTGTTCTTTAGTTTTAGAGGATTGGGTGTTCTTTAGTTATTCTGTTTTGCACAATTGGATGCGCAAAACTGTCTTTGTAATTTATCAATGCGAAATTTTAATTTATCATAAAGAAAGACTTAAATTTGCGTATTCTAGTATTCTTAACCAGTTCTTTATTTTAAAATTTTGCAACCAAATGCTTTCTGAAAGTTTCTTTAACAAAGCATATAATCTGCTACTAGTTTTGCTAAGGAATCACTTCAGGTTGATAAAACCTGGTAATATTGCTCCTTAAACTAGTGTGAAACTTTTAAGTTATATGTTAATTAGTATGATTTAGAAGCTTTGATGTTGCTTATATACAATACAGACTAACCACACAATCTTTTCCTATGAGTAAAAGCAGCCATATTTCTACTAGCTATGCTCATTTGATCAAACTTATGTTACTTTTTTTTTACTTTTCCCCTTTTTGCGACAACAAATTTTGTAAAAGGAATATCAGAAAATGAAATATTTCAAATATAGTCTTATCAAGGTAATAGTTGAGAGTATAGCATAATGGTCAAAGATTATGTTAAGAATAATTTGCAATAATTTTATACCAAGCATCCCAAGCATTTTATTATGGTGAAACGACAAAATTGGTCAAATCATAGACATAAAAATTGAGAAATATACACAGTATAAACTTCCTTTTGTGGTAAAAAAAAAAAAAAAAATTTTGAAGCCTCAGACCTTTACAAAAGCAAACTTTCATAAATAAAAACAATGATGATATTTTAGGATGAGGTCATTTATTTTATATATACACAATAAAATTTAACCTATAACGTATATACTCTATGATGATTGTTCTTTATACAAATTGGTTTTTGGTGTAGGTAAGGTTTAATAATAAGAGGTTTTGCTAGTTAAGCTAACTGGAACTCACTGGATGAGATCATTTTAGATAATAATTTTTTTTTGCTTTTATAGGATAATTTTTAGGTTTACACAAGGAAGCTAGACATTAAGTAAGAAGAACAAGGAGAGTCGAGGTAAACAGAAGGAGTTAGCAAGGTCTAGACCGAAAAGTTTTGCACAAATTTCTGATGCAATAGTAAGAAATGCATTACAAGTGCTACTGTCTTCGTGTATCACATAAGCTGATTTTATGCTTTTGAATCACACTAAATGTTGAAAATAGTCTTTTACTTTCTTTCTTGTGGTAGATATAAACTTAGAATTCATGAACGCCTTAGTCAATGCAAATGATAAACAACATGACAATTATGAGAGCAATATTGTTTATTGTATGAAATTTTGTTCATCATGTAAGCGAAAGCTAACGGGGCTTCGGTCGAGCGTGCAGATGTGTATCGAAAAGTATACTCTAGGAAAGATGGGGGATAAATTATATTTTACACATTGTGTAAACCATGCTCCATGCCCATGCCCTGAGTTGATATATTTAAAGGTCCAATTAATATATGTCTTAACGTCATATATTAATTATTTATTTTTGAAATGTTTTTTTTTTTTGTGAAATAGAAATTTTTTTTTTTTAAAAGTTAGTCACTTTCCCGTAAAAAAATTTCTATGAATTAGTAACATATGCCCTAAAACATATGATAGTAAAACTCATTAATAATTACATAATATATTCTATATGTGTTGCTTTTCGGATTGAATTAAAAGGAAAGGGAAATAGATATATAGTAAAACAATACATTAGAAGAAACTAAAATTTAAGACTATGAAAAGCAACAATCTAACAAGGTTTGGGACTGTTTGGCATTGTTGTTTAAACAATAATTTTCATGTATTTAAACAATAATAATACTTCTGACACGTATTTTTATAATACTAAAACAAGCATTTCCACAACATTGAAAACTAAATAACAATACTTAAACACTGCTACCAAACGAGTTTTGTCCCTAATTTACTAACTATGCAATAAAATACCAATGTTTTCAAATTACTTAGCAAAATGCTCCTGTTTTTTAAGCTTAATTTTAATAAAATCGAATTACAACTTACAAGTAGAACTCGATATTAGTAATGGCAAGTTCTACGTATATTTTGGTACTTAAATTTTTATGAAAATTTAAATAAAACTCGACATTAGTAATGTTGAGCTCCACTTAAAAATATACTAATAGTTTCAAATTAGAAGCATTTTGCTGCATAGTCTATAAATTAGGAACAAGTACTTATTTTCCCCCTATATATATTAGCACACGCACAAAAGCTCTAACGGATTGTGGCATTAGACATTTACAATTATAGTTTTTGACATGCTCTAAACTAATCCCTTTGATTTTTTTTTTTAATCTTTTTTTTTTTTTTCAAATGAGATCTCTTTGATATGATCTTTTAGGGTGTATTTGTTTGGAGGTGAAATATGGTGGATGGAGAATTTTGGAGAGAAAATGAGAATGAAAACTTTTTTTAGTGTGTTTGATTGAGTGGAGAGAAAGGAAAATAAATGGTGGGTGTGGACGACTAAATTTCTCTGTTCGAAATAAATCAAACAAGTAAAATAGTTGCATAAATGCGAATTTGTATTGATGATTGTGTGGTACAATTCTCTGTGATTACAAAAGAGTGATCCTCTGATTCGATCTCCTTGAAAGATTTGTTGATTGAAGTTGTGGTAATGTGATTTTGATTTGAACACAAAATATCCTTCAATTTAGTTGAGGGATGGATCGAAGATTGTTGAAACGGAATTACAATGAATCTCTGGCTATGAGCTTGTTAGAAATCCTTTGTTCTTCACGTTCTTCGTGTTCTTCGTGTGTTCTTCATATTTGAAGATTTGTGGTGGAAGTTCTTCAGAGCTTTAGAGGCTTGAATCCATAGAGCTTCACTAATTTGTGGTTTGTGAGGTTTCTGGAGGCTTTTGAGTTTGATTCCAGTGAACTTTGAGATTTAGGAACATGATTTAGATGATTCCTCTTTGAATGTTCTTTGTGTTCGAAGGTTTGTGATGGAAATTCTTCAGGGCTTTAGAGGCTTAGATCTGTTGAACTTCACCAATTTGTGGTTTGTTGAGGTTTCTGGAGGCTTTTGAGCTTGATTCTAGTGACCTATGAGATCTAGGCAGGCAGTTTGGATGATTCTGTTTCGAATGTTCTTTGTATTTGAAGGTTGAAGTTCTTGAAGTTGCTGGAGGCTTCAGGGCTTGGTTCTAGCAGAGCTTCTAGACTTCTGAGTGCTTCAGATGGCTTAGTGCCCTTTCTCCTTCCAGATCTCCCTGAAATACCTTAGGAAGGCTTCTATTTATAGGAGTTTGGAGGTGGGTGAGCGACACGTGGTAGAGTCTGATTTGTGACACATGTCACAGCCTGATTGGTATGCTTATATCATCACTTACACGTGCGAGGTTGCTTATGTCATCGTTTACACGTGCTGATGCATGATTGGTTTTTGCATGACACTTGGCAAATTTCTGTTGGTTTCTGAGTAGTGATAGCAAAACCTAGCAGCACTACGTGGAGCTTTGTAATTGCCTGTATTTTGTGAACTTGATAGTGTGACGTGTCAGCTTGTGATAGGTCGAGAATTTTTCCTCTCTACAGTGGGACTTAGGTGTTTTCTCCTCGAACCCATCAAAAAGTTTTCTCCCAAAAATGGAGAGAAAACTGAAGGGAGAAAATAGGACTATTTAATGAACAAAAATGCCCATGTCTAGTTCATTTCTTTTCTGGACGTTTTTTTTTTTTAATTTTTTTTAGGGCATGTTACCTCTTTTTTTCTTTTTTTTCCTTTCTTTTCTTTCCTCACGTTGCCTTCTTTTTTCTTTTTTGGACTGTGGGTGTGGTCGTTGTTTTGTTTTGTTTTTGTTTTTTCTTTTTCTTGTTTTGGGTTTAACTAGACGTGATTTTTTTTTTTTTTTTGGGACATGATTTTTTTTTTTAATAAATTGAGTGGTTTTTTTTTTTTTTTTGGTTGTTTGTCACTTTTTTGTATTAATTGACCATCATTTTTTAATAAGAGTATATGAATAAATTTATAAAAACTCACTTTTTTCATCTTTCCACTTTTTCACTCCCAACTAAACAAAAAATAGAAAAATTAAAATATTTTATATCCTCTCACTTTTCATTTTCTCACTATTTTCTATCTTCCCACTTTTCCACCAATCCAACTAAACGAACCCTTTATATTACAATTTCTCAATTTTCTGGAGAAAGTCTTCTTATTTCCATTTTCAGATTAAAAAGAGAAACTTTCTCTTAATTCTGTGGCAGAGTGGCACTACTTTCAATCTCTTTCTTTTTCTTTCCGAGTGAGGACTCGATTAACAAATGAGCTTAATTTTTCAATAATGATGAACAAAACCATGCATATGGATCACCATATTGATTGCCAAAAAGATTTCACTGTATTGTAATATTATTTTCCAGAACACCTCATCATTTTTATGTATTATGTGTAAGAGGATGTGAATGCTACACTTTATTAATTAAGGAACCTCTTTTTTTCCTCTCATCTTTACCAACTCGATGCACATGCCAACCATTAGATATAAGTGAATCTACACCTGTCTTTGTACCAGTGAAACCAACTCATTAATTAAAATTTCAATATATATTATTTTTGTGTGGAATTCCTTAATTATGCTAGTGTGATTTTTCCCACTTAAAATGAAGAGAAAAATAATTAATTTATTTTTAACAATTTTTTTATATTTCTTATGAGAATAGTGTCAAAATCTTTCTTAAACTAGTTTATCAAAAATTGTTCCGTAGACACCTTTTAACATTGCCCATAAAATAATCATGCAAAATTACCATTAATATAAGAAAGCAGAGCAAAATCGCATTCATGCAGTTCTTCAAAGTAAGGAAAGTACTTCCTGTTCAAAATGATGTAAAAACTGTGGTTTAAAAAGTGTTATGAAAACACGCAAAGTACTCATATTGCAAAAAATGTGTTTGGTACTATATTTCTAAAAACGTCTTTTCAAAAGTGAAAAAACATAATTATATGTCTGGTACGTGTATTTTTATTTATTAAAAAAGTAATGACATGTAGTATAATCAGTAGGACCCACAGTTTTGTACTTAATTACAAAAGTGCTATTGAACAACGTTATTTGAAAATTGAAACTGGTAATAAGAGTTTTTTAAATTCAATGTTTAAACGATCTAAAATGAGAAACGTAACTCAAACACTCCTAAAAAAAAATCTCTTACCACACATGTTAGTTTTTTGGCAAAACTACATTATTAATCCCTGAAATTTATCCTATGTACGCAATTGGTCCCTCAAGTTTCAAGTAAGCGCAATTAGTCCTCAAAGTTTTCAAAATGAGCAATAGAAATCCTTTGGCTAACTTCCGTTAATGGTATTGCCTACGTAGCTAACAGAATAATGACCTTGCATTTTTTAAATGATGTGGCATTTATTTTTATTAAAAAATTCCAAAATTAAATTTACACATAAGAAAGAAACTAGACCCGTTCCAATTCAAATATTTATCCTAACCGGTACAAAAAAATCTACATTTGCAATCTGATTTACAAACCATGAGAAAGGGGAGAGACAATGAACAGATCCAAGGCCTAGCCGCCGGCGACGCCACCGCCCTCTGCTAGAGACGGTGGCCTCCTGCTTCACACATCCTTCTCCAGCCGACAACCACTGACCCGCCTCCCTCATTCTCTCACACAGCCACTGACCCACCTTCATAACTAATTCAGTGTTGGTTTCCTAAAACACGTCCTCTTCAGCTTGAGTTTTCATCCTAAGCAGCCTTGAGACTTCAAATTAAATAAAAAAGCAAATATTGTATGGTGGATGATCTCATAGTTTGGACTGCTTTGAGCCTTGCAAATTGCTGCCCGTCTCTATCTTTAGTATAAAGTAGTATTCGTCATTAATGATTTCTTCTCCAATGCACATTGCATCCATAAATAAGTTGGCTATGGCAATGGCTCTTGGATCCAAACCCAGCCAAAAAAAAAAAAATTTCATAATACAAGTGTTAACTTACAAGTCAAAACAAAGCAAATAAATTTATAAATTGTGCTTCCATTGAAAATCATCAATTTAGCTCTTTCAAAGTAAATGGAGATTTTTTGTAGCGGTGAGGATAAAGATTTGAATTGGAATGGGTCTAGCTTCTTTCTTATATGTAAATTTATTTTTATTTTTTTTTAATAAAAAGAAATGTCAAATCATTTAAAAAATGTCAAGTCATTATTCTGTTAACCACGTAAGTAACACCACTAACGGAAGTTAACTGAAGGACTTATATTGCTCATTTTGAAAACTTGATGGACCAATTGCACTCGCTTGAAACTTGAGGGACCAATTGCACACACATGGTAAACTTCAAGGACTAATAGTATAGTTTTGCCTCTTTTTTTTTTTGGGGGCCCACATTTTCAGTGTTTAAATACTGAAAACTATTGTTTGAATTACCTTACCAAATAGTTGAATGTGTCATGTTCTTTCTATGCAATTTTGCTGGTTTTGTGAAGAGCCCATAGATTTTTCATTTCTTGGAAACTAAGTCTATAAGGAAGACCACAACATCGATTTGTGGGATTCGTCTATCATAAGACTTCCTTTGTTACTAATGTTATAATTATCAATCATATTATGGTATTTTTTGTCAAAATCTAAAAATTTGTAATAATTACCAATTTACCATTAACATTATGGTATTTTATTTGGTAACTCTAATTGATGGCTTTGATGAAACATGTATCTTAATTATGATATAACAAACTTGATAGTAAATTATAGCTAAGATAACCCCCTTTAAAAAAAAAAAAAGGCTAAGACAAAAAAAAAAAGAAGAAGTTATTATTGTTGTTAAATATTTGTTTTTCCTGTTTGGAAGTCATTTTGCATATTCAACCATTAAAATAGAGTTAAAATTATACATAAATTTGTTTTTTTTATAGCACTTTTAGCTTTTTTTCTACAATATTTTCAGCAAAAAAACAATAAGTTTTTAGCTTTTTTTTTACTATAATACTTTCAACTAAAAGTTTTTAGTTTCAGCAAAATAAATAGTTTCCAAATGGACCCTAAATAAGTTAGCTTATTTTTATTCAATAAATAAATATATAACGTCAACCTTTCTATTTTATATTTGCGAACATGATCGACGGAAGAATCCCGTTTGGATCAAAATTGATTTTTTAATTCAAAATTGTAAGTTTTCTTTCTTTACTACTGCTAATCAACTGGAGTTATCTTCCTATACAATATTTTGAAAGTTTAATCTCCAATTTTTGTTACCTAGTTAAAGATTTTATTAGTTGAACTAAATTAAACCAACACATTTTTTTCTTCCAAAAAAAATCTGAATTTTTATATGCTAGCAGCATCAGTTGTAACCTACATGTAGGAAACGTTTTGACTTGTAATATCCATGGCCTCATCATGCCCCTCATCATGCGAGTCTTACACATGTTTTACATGGCAGTAATGATTTCGATTTTCAAAAACTTTAAGAATTCCTTATGAGAGCTTTTGTTTGAAAATATGTTGGAGACCCTATGAAACATGCTTCGACAAAGATGGTAACTTTGAAATCACAATCAATGAAAATACTAATTAGAGAAATGTCACACAAAAACAAATTTAAATTATCTTTAGATATTGAAATTTTTTAGAGGTTAGAAACTTTGATACTTAAACTTCTCTCATATAAATAAACAAAAATTTATTTGTATGTGAAAAAAGGAGAAATGGCTTTAAATAGCCTAAAAATTCAAATTTTGACATTGTAATTTTCATATTTTCCTAAGTTTCTATTTTGAATAAAGAATAACATATGTTTGTGAATTCAAATAAAACAAAAATATAAATTTCATTTTTATGTTTATTTTTATGATAATTCTATTTAAGTGTTTTATTCAAAAAGATAATTCTTAATTTATATATTAGTAGCCCTTTTAGATTGATTAGGTATAAAACATAATCAATTAAGTTGGCATTTATCATGCTATTTATAAAAATAAAAACAATATTAAACAGGCCCATCATGGATGTGTAGATTTCCCACGTTCATCCCTAATCTTTGTTGAATTAGGGCTCTAAACTATTTTCCGATCTTAAAGATAGAATCATCATAGTTTGCCTCTTTTTTAAGAGTAGTTTTGTTGATCATGATTTAAAGAGCTAAAAGATTGAAAGTGTGTTCTTAATGATATCTTAAATACCATAATTTTAGTTATGGTATAATTTTTAGAAAGTTTTACTTTAATTTTTTATTAGATTAAGCATTGTAGTGCTTTTAATTTGAGAAAGGGTGTTGTAACCATGGTCATTCCAATTCTAAAATGGGTTTTCAATCTAAGGTTTTTACACATGAATAGCAAGGCACCAACGATCACACCAACTAAGTAGCATATAATTAGATTTTGAATTAAAAATTTTGGTTTACTAAGTAGCATATTCCATATTCATCATTAATTTGGATAATGATTAGTTGAGAATCACCAAACAATTGCATTATGAAGTTTTATTCCAATTAATTAACGTTGGAACATCCTACAAAGATTTATTAGGATAATAATCAAAACATTATAATGAAATACCCTATTACCTTTCCCTACAATTTGTTTTTCGATTAGGAGGAATAATTATGCTTTTCCCCATAGGTGTTAGATAATACAATGAATTCTCTTTTTTCATTGTTTTGTGCTAACAATGCTCCAAATGAGCATTCTAATGTTGCAATATACCAAATCTATTATCATTGAGTGACGAGTTTTTTTTTTTTTTGAGAAGGCATTGAGTGACGAGTTGATTGATGTGAGTGATAAAAGAGTTCTCATTTTAAAAGAATTTTTAATATCTGTTATTAGTACACTTGTAAATTATCGCACCAACTAAGTAGCATATAATTAGGTTTTGAACTAAAACTTCTAGTTAAACAACTGGGAAAAAAAAAACACTTAGAATAAAAATAGTTACTTTGAAATAATAATCAGTGAAATTACTTAGATATTGAAATTTGTTTAAAGCGTAGAAACTCTAAAGCTTAAGCATCTCTCACATAAACAGTTAGAATTTGTTTTTTTAATGATAAAAATGAAGAAGATAAGCTATATATGAATAGACTAAAATTTAAATGACATTGTAATTTCCATATTTTCCTATTCTTTAACTTACATAAAGAATAACTTATGTTTGAGGGTTCAAATAGAAGAAAAATATTTATTTTTATGTTTATTTTTACTTTTATGTTGTTTTTGTGTGACATTAAGCTACTTAGCTCTTCTTTAAGAGAGATATCCTTTTACCATGTTAGAAGACAAGGGAATTTTGTGGCTCATAAGTTAGCTAGAAGGGCTGTCTGTAATCCTTTTCTTATCTGGATGGAAGTTGTTCCTCCAAATATTTTTGATGTGTACAACTATGATTTACATTTAATTGATGAATAATACCCCCACAATCTAGGAGCTTTTTTCTCAAAAAAAGAATGTTGTTTTTGTTTAAGTTTAATATTCAATTAGTTCTTTCTTGAGTGAGCACCTATAGGGGAGAATTTTTTGTTCAGCCCCTGCAAGCCATTTGTCTTCTTTGGGGAGCCAAGCCCGCAAAGTTTTGTTACGAAGGGGTGGGAGTTTAGGATCTTCACCTTAAAGGCTTTACACCTTAGTCCCACATCGCCTAAGTACACGTCCCACTCATGCTTTATATGCCCTTGGAGCTTGCATGAGTGTACCACTACTACACATGCGGGCTTGGCTCCCCAAAGAGGACAAATGGCTTGCAAGGGTTGAACAAAAAATTCTCCCCTACAAAAAAGCGTTTTTTGGGTGAGGTGTGTTAGGATAACGACCACCGCCCATCTATACGGTGCCAAGCGTGTGAAAGTTTTGTTCCCAAGGGGTGGGGTTGTCCCACATCGCCTAAGGAAGCGCCCCACTCATGCTTTATATGCCCTTGGAGCTTGCATGAGTGTACCACTATTACACATGTGTAGTAGACTAAGGTGTAAAGCCTTTAAGGTGAAGATCCTGAACTCCCACCCCTTCGTAACAAAACTCAGCACCTTATAGGTGTTTTTCTTGTTCCGTGTATCTTCCATCCTTGCTATTTGATCACATCATTAGATTAGGTGGGGCCCTCTCACTTGGTGTTATACTTTTAATAATTCTGGCATTGGTAAAAAATTCTGGTCTATCACATGACTCATCTATTTGTCTAGTCTTACCACCAATAAAGCATATCTATTGTGGCTATTTTGAGCAGGGGCGATTAGCTTGCCATTGTAAGCCATTTGTTGGACCAATTTTGAATTCTCCTTGGCCTTAAGTAATTATTCTTGTTGGGAAGAAATTTGTCACAAAAACTTTATAGAACAAGAATTATTTGTTATGAATAAGAAGCCAAACTTGTTTAGCTAGTATGACATCATTGAACTTTTCTCATCTCCTCAAATCCTATTCCCCCTTGTACTTGGGTTGGGACATTTTGTCCCATCTTAGCCAATGTTTTCCCTTTCTATCAACCCTATGTTTCCACCAAAATCACCTAATCATGGTTTTGAATTCTTGGCATCACTTGAACCACCACCTTAATTTACATTTGTCTCTTGCCTGAGAAAGGAGCCTTGTATGGTTACATTAAAGTTTATCCTAAATTCATTTTTTAATTTGTGCAAACAAACTTTCTTGGCTCTCCCTATAAAGGAGGGAAAACCTAAATACTTCTCCTATTAGGCTATTACTAAATTAGGGGTACACCTAGTGAGCCTTGCATGGCTTCCTTAGAATGGACAATGGTTGAACAATATGAAATTTCACGCCGGTGTGAAATAAATACCTAATTTCGAACAAAAAAAAAAAAAAAACCTATGATTTGATCATATCAAATCATAGGTTAGATAATTTCAAATTATTTGGATTACCCTTTTATTTGTGTTTTAAATCTTTTAACTTTTAAACTTAAAATTAAGAGTCAAAAGAGCAATTCTAGCGTCCTATGCATAGCTATGTTTAAATTGAATACCATCTCAATTTTAAAAATTAGATCAAACTTCATATTGTTAAAATAATAAGTTAATTGAACCCTTTTTTTTTTTTTTTGAGAATCCAAATTAATTAATTAGACTTTAGGTTGGGTGGGTTCAGATTTAAGGGTTTAGGCTTTGTTGAGAATGAGTTTTGGATTTGAGTTTCCATTGTGACAGGGCATGTGGTATTTTGGATTGGGCTAAGGAAAATGAATAATGGGCCTAAAAAATCGGGTCGAGCTAAACAACCCGACCCGCTTCATATTTCCCCCAAAACGATCGGGTAATACCTAATCTAGAACTCTCACTCACCCTCAAGAGCTCCACCTGAAACCATTCGTCGCCACCGCCACCGCCACAACGGCGGTGGCTCTCAATTTCTCTCCCTTCTATGGAGCTCGATCGCCTAGGTAGAACTCACAGCGGTAACTGCCACTCTCTCTCTCTCTCTCTCTGTTTATGTATTTATGTATGTGTTGCTTATAGTTATTGCGTTAGAAAAATGATAAACGAGGAATTGATGGAGAGAGGGATAAAATTGTAGTTATAAGGAACTGTGTATGATTTGATGGAGAATGAAATGTTATATATGTACGCATGTATGTGTAGTTGTGTGTATATTAAATCTATGTGTGTATGTACTGTTTATGGCTATTGCTTTTGGAAAACAAATTGATGAGGAAGTAATATGGACTAAGAGCTGAAATTTGAGTTATAAGCTAATTGTAATTGAGTTGATGGAGAATGAAGTGTTATATGTATGTATAATTTTGTATATGTGTGTGTGGGCGCGCACATACAAATACTGATTATAATTATTGCTATTGGAAAAATAATTAATGAGGAATTAATGGACTGAGAGCTGAAGTTTTAGTTATAAGGAAATTGTGTGTGAAGTGATGCTGTGATGGAGAATGAAGTGTTGTTTGTATGTAGAGTTGTGTGTGTGTGTGTGTGTATATTGTGGCATTTGAGTATTTATCAAAAAAATATATATGTGGTATATGAGTATTGATTTTGGGGGAAAAAATATGAGCTAATGGACTGAGAGATAAAATTAGATTTATGTATATGCACACACGCATGCATAAGTAGGAGAGGATGTAGATGTATCTTGTTTGAATTGTTCTGCTTTGTGAAATTTTTGTTTGGTTGATGAGAAAGTGGAGGAAGAGGATGGAAAAGTAAAATTTTTAGAGCTGCAAAAGGGTTAAAAAAAAAAAAAAAAATCAAAAGATGAGCTGAATTAAGTAGGGCCTCATCAGTTTCCATTCTTTTGCTTCTTGATGATGAGGATGATCAAAAGACAAGCTGAATTAATTGGATTTTTTTCTTTCATGCCATGTTTTGAGCGTTTGGGATTGGAAAATTGGAATTTTAAGAAATTGGCAGCCATCATTTCTATTCTTTGCATCCAATATGGTATGAAAGAAATGACAAGGAATATTATTCTTGTTTTGGGTTGCTTAGATTTAGAAGAAAAAAAATTGATAGAAAGTCAACTCAATTAGAGGGTTTTATTTTATTGTGCTGGAGTTTGTCATGGAGTTTATAAGAGCATTTGGATGCTGAAATGAAAATATGGAGAAAAACATAAGATTTACATATTGTTTTTAATATGATGGTTAATTTAATTAATAATTATCTGCGTGTGTTAGCATGTTGGTTTAACTTTATTTTTGTAGAAGTCCCTGTGCATGCTTTTTCCTTGATGTCAGAGTCTACTGGTGCCTAGAGCATCTGTACAATGATTATAGGAAGCTCAGGCGAAAATTTCCTGAAGGATGTATGATCCTCAACATATCTCTTAAATCTGCCACGATTACTTTCTCAATGATATTTTTCAACTTCTATATGCTATTATTTTCATATGCATTTAAAATTTTCGTGAATACACTAAGCTGCCTGTGCTTTGCCTTACTTCCAATTGTATCAAGCTTCACTTTTACATATGTGGATGAGGTTATGATGAACATCTAACAAAAGATTATTCTAGTTCCTGTGACATTGCTTTTCCACGTATCAAGAAAAGGTACTTGTTTTTAATTAAAACTGTTATTTGCCTGATGGTATTTACTTGACATGTATTTGTGAATTTGATCTCTTTCATAGGATATATAAGTGTACTATCTTGTGTGGGAGTAAAATTACAGGGGAGAGAGAGAGAGAGAGAGAGAGAGAGAGAGAGAAACCGGGGGTGGGGGGGGGGGGGGGTTAGAGATCGAAACTAGTTTGTCACCACATTACGATTCATACTTTGGTGTAACTTCTTGCAGGATTATTACCATGGGTCCATGGCCGAAGCCCTGCCAGGGAAAGTGATAGGGTTAGAAGACATGACTGTGACAGATACAGGTAGAATTATTTCTACACTTTTGGTTTCTGATTATCTTCTCTTTTGTGCAGTATTGAATTAAAATTAATTTTTTTTATTAAAGTTCCTTGTTTAAATGTGTTTTATCTGGTGGATCTATGTTGCAATAGACACCCATGTCTTCTAACAGAATGCTTCTTTCTTCCACTAACAGAGGAGCCTTTTCCTCATCTTTTTCTAGCCTTTCTCTTTAAACAAGTTATCATTTTCATTCATTTAACCATATTTCTAGCTTATGTCTGCTTAGGATTGGTCTAAGTGGGCAAGGTTGGGTTTGTGCTCTTCATATTATCCAATTGCATGGTTGGTTTCACATTGTACTTGAGGTGGTTCTCAGTACTTCCCATGATAGCGTCTAATGATACTGCCAGGTTTCTTGTACTGAAAGTGTGCAGTGAGAAGTATGATGGATCATACAACTATTGGAGTGCAAATGTAATATGGTATTCTCTTTCCATTTCATTTAGAATTTGAATCAAATCTATTTTATATTTTATTTACGACTGTTTTACATCTCTTATTTTTTGAGAGTAGAGCAAAGTTCTGCACTGCTTTTAATTTCTTTCACAATTAGGTAACTACTACACAACATTTGTTGTTTAAATAAAAAAAAAAAAAAAATAAAATGACATGGTTTCCTATTTTTTTGTTTTGAGAAAGGGAGGTGGGTTAGCCTTTGTCTTAAACAATGCGTTGGTTATGGGCATATGAATTCTTAAGTGAGCCTATTTGGATGGAGTTTGTCAACGTGTGATGTAGAGGCTTGTGGGGTGTCATGGAAGCTGTCATGCAAGAACATATGTTAAAGGAGGCAGGCACACACCTACCTTTAAATGGTTGCTTATTGAACCTTTCACATTTTTCCAATTGTGTGTCTGTTGAGGCCACTATAGTGGATAAACAGCCCTGTAGCTAGGTATTTTGAATCTGCCAGGTTTCTTTGCTCTGCTATTGTCCAGAGAAAATTATAATGGATCAAAATTTAGGTGTGAATTCAGGGGTCATCACTTTTCTTCCATTAGCATATATGACAATTGTATTGCACTTCTTTATATTTGTAAGTGATGGATTTACCATATCATCAATCCTTAGATAGTTATATTAGTTTTTGATCTTTTTTTTTTTTTTTTTTTTTTTTTTTTTTTTTGATACGAATTAGTTTTTGATCTTATTCATTTTGTTATTACTGTTTCACAGGGAATGAGACTGTGACTGATTATGATTGGGAATGTAGACGTGGATGAGAAATAGAGTGACAGATGCTAGGAGGATGGTTTGCTGAATGGTGAGTGTTTGCACTTTCTGTTAATGTGGATGGATATATAAAGTTTTGGGCCATTACTTGTAGTAGCTGGGATTGCCCCATTGTTTATGTTTTTTCCATCACTTTCAGAATTGCACCAGTTTTGCTAGCATTCTTACATTGTTTGGCTTCTGCTTAAACTGTAGTCAAAATGGTGTATTGATGCTGATGAGAACTGCAAAGTCTCATGTGCACTTCATCCTTTAGTAAAAGGCAAAAGAACAGTTCGCTCTTTGCTCACCGCACGGCTGCGTATGTGCACTTCATCCTGATTATTAGAAACTCTCCTCAAAATCACAAATCCTGCTTTATTTTGAGGGATAAAGGGATTTTGCAGCATAGTATAAAAGATAGTACTAATTTCTATTTTAACAAGCTGAATTCGGGTTGTTGCAATTTGCAAAGGAGAAGATTTGAGGTTCGGCTTATCTTGGGTTTGGAATTTACGAAACATAGTCCTATGTAAAGCAAGAAAGAAAAAAAAGAAACAAAATCAAGTTTAAAGAAAACAAATAGTCCCTCAAATCTTTGTTAGATCCAGTATAAATATTGGACCAATACTAACAGTGGCATCTATTCATAATAGACCAGTGATGGCCCAACTGTTCCGCCATAATTCTTACTTTCTTAGAAGAATGGCAAAAGAAAAAACAGTAGCCAGTAGGGCAGCTAAGAGCCTAACGAAAAACTAATTATGCATTGTCCAAAATGGGCGAGTAGGTGGTGGATAACTTCGTTTTTTGGCTAAGAAGAAAGTGTTTCTTTGATGACGTGAAAGATAGAAAAAAACATCTAAATTACATACTTTTCTGCAAGAACTAAGAAAAAATTTGCCAATTCCTGGTAAAAGCAAGATTAAATGTAATGCACTTCCCTCCCATTAGAATCCCCTTCTTGCATAGTTCCAAGTCACCCTTCTCTTCTTAATATTTGACATCATTTTTTTCTTCTTAATCTGATTCGAACTGGTTGTTCATTTTCTTTCTCAAGGAACTTGCCAGTTGCCACCCTCAACTCTGCTTAGTGGCCTGAACTGCCTTGCTAAGAGGCACTAGCCTCTTGGTTATGCTAGATAACATTTTTCACAACTTACTAAGGTGGTAAATTATTATTAATTTTTTTATTAAAAAAATTAATAATTTTCACATATGCTCATTACTAATACCGTTATACTGTTTATCATTAAAAACTTGTCATCTAAATAAAAAAAAATGAAATTTTTAGACTCACCAAAGAGAGTTTATTTTATGCATATCTTTGAAACTCCACAATCACATTGTTACTTTTTGTCTTAAACTCATAATAAGTCACCTCTATAGTTCATTTTTGTATAGTATTTACAAAAGTTAAAAGAACAATTTAATCTATTATTATTAATGTTGTTGTTGTTATTATTTACCTATGCCTATAATATTAGCAACCAAAAAAAAAAAAAAAACATTATTTCATATGTCCTATCTTGAATTCATTACATTATAAATTCATGGGAGTTCTGAGCGTCTCGTGGGTAGGTTACCATGACTTTATTTATTTATTTTTTTTTTTTTGGAGATTAGTAAGAAAGGGTGACTATAACAACCTTTTCATGGACAATTACCTATATTATTATAGATTATACTATAGGTATTGGAAGCAAAGCTATCATAATTTTTATTTAGTTATTTCTTCCATAAATTTTAAATATCTAAGTTGACAATAGTGGCAGTGCAGTGCCGTTGTCGGAATCTTGAAATGCCAACAAAATACATTTCCTGGTGGAAAGCTACGTCCAACTTTAGCTCAGAAGGCTGTTTTGATCCGTCCCCAACATAAGTTCCAGCACCATAAGGGGAGCCACCTGATCACCTTCTCCATGTCCAACATGCCAGCTCCTATATTCAGGTATGACCAAAAAAAAAAAAAAGCATGCAATAAGTCTATTGATTTACAATTTTTTCACAATTACTAACATGGTCCGTTATAATTGGTGCATGATAGAAGTGATATCATTGATGAATCCGATTGAAACTTAAAAGTAATGTTACTCCAATTACAATAAATTATATCAACAATTATGAAAAATGTTGTTTCCTTAACATAATACAATAACAAAAATGTCTCAGGTACATGGAAAGGAGACATAACACAAAACCAAATTTACCATATTCTAATTTTTTTCAGAACACAATACCAAATTCATATTCTAATTTGTTACCCCCCTACATAATGGTTTCCTAGTAGGCAAGCTACCACATTCACACACACCTGCCACAGTTTTGGTTCTACTCCTTCCTCGGATTCAGCTCCTTTATCTGTTCAGCCAGCTTCTCAACATGTCCATAGGTAGAATTGTAACTGCACCATTCACCAGAAAAGTTTCAATTAAAGCACTCAGATTAATGCCAGAGCAGTACACTTGAAAATAGTTATGCACATTTGATATGCGGCAAGAACTAATCTCAATACGATGGGGACCACAAGCTCTAAAAATGGTGTGGTCCTCCATTTCTAGACATGATTTCAAATGGTAGTTCAGGTTTCACAATCACTTTGTCTTCATGTGTGGATAGTTCATAACATATAATGTCTTTAGTCTTTACACTACACTTATCAAGCAATCTTGAGCAGGAATCCTGCTTTTATTAATAACCGTATGAATACAAAAAGTTTCATTATAAATCTTGTGACATTAAAATAGAGTAGCATTAAAGAGCATGAAATCAACTCATAGCCGGCATCCGTCAAGTGTGCCAAGATTGGGGATGCATGAGTTGTTGTATTCATGTTAATTTTTTTTAGTGAAAGTTGTAACATAAGGTTACAATTAAATTTGTAGTTAAACTTTGTCTAACAAAAAGTGAAACAGAGAGAATACAAATAAAAAAATAAGATTAAATAAACATCCAACATATATAGGCTTAAGTAAGTAGAAAAAGAATTTTAAATACCTCTCTCTCTCTCTTAGCCCACTATGGGTCCTCTCTCGCTGTTTCTCTTTTTGTCCAACAAAAAGAGAAACAGAGAGAATACAAATAAAAAAATAAGATTAAATAAACATCCAACATATATAGGCTTAAGTGAGTAGAAAAAGAATTTTAAATACCTCTCTCTCTCTCTCAGACCACTATGGTTCCTCTTGCTATCTCATAAATGGCCCAAAGTTATCATTAACCTTGTACTCTAGCTTTTTATTTATTTAATTAAATTATTCCAAAAATCTATTATATTGCATTTAACTCGTCCATCAAATTATCTATAGTGAAACAAAGTTATAAGCTACTATCAATTCATAAGTCACTACATCTTAAATCACTAAGTCCCATGGTTTTTTTAAAAAATCATTATCTCCCTCGTTTAATTTCTTGATTATTAATCCTATATCCTTGAAATCCTATTCAATAAAATATAAATTTTGGATAATGTTGACTTCTTTGTTAAAAGATTAAACCCATTAGACTTAGTGGATTTCTAAAGAAAAATGGATTTTCCATCTTCTTTTTCTTTTTAAATTTTGGCAGATGGAATATTATTTCAATTAACTCAAAATAAACTTATAGTCAAACCAACTTATTGGATTACTAAAGAAAAATGGATTTTCCATCTTTTTCTTTTTAAATTTTGGCAAACAGAAAATTATTTCAATTAACTCAAAATAAACTTATAGGCAAACCTTTAAGGGAAGCCTGGTTAGTCTTGAGACATGAATCTGTAGCCCGTGTCTACATTTGGACTAAGTTTAGGCCTTTGGGCAACAGTGTTAGGCCTTTTTCAATAATTCCATCAACCATACGTTTTATTAAAAAGCTCTTCTTAAATCTAAATATGGGGTTAATATGAGCCTTAACCATTTTCAGAAATCAATTTTTTTTTTTTTTTGTTTTATTCCAATTAATTAACGTTAGCACATCCAGACATGATTTCAAATGGTAGTTCAGGTTTCACAATCACTTTGTCTTCATGTGTGGATAGTTCATAACATATAATGTCTTTAGTCTTTACACTACACTTATCAAGCAATCTTGAGCAGGAATCCTGCTTTTATTAATAACCGTATGAATACAAAAAGTTTCATTATAAATCTTGTGACATTAAAATAGAGTAGCATTAAAGAGCATGAAATCAACTCATAGCCGGCATCCGTCAAGTGTGCCAAGATTGGGGATGCATGAGTTGTTGTATTCATGTTAATTTTTTTTAGTGAAAGTTGTAACCTAAGGTTACAATTAAATTTGTAGTTAAACTTTGTCTAACAAAAAGAGAAACAGAGAGAATACAAATAAAAAAAATAAGATTAAATAAACATCCAACATATATAGGCTTAAGTAAGTAGAAAAAGAATTTTAAATACCTCTCTCTCTCTCTGAGCCCACTATGGGTCCTCTCTCGCTGTTTCTCTTTTTGTCCAACAAAAAGAGAAACAGAGAGAATACAAATAAAAAAATAAGATTAAATAAACATCCAACATATATAGGCTTAAGTGAGTAGAAAAAGAATTTTAAATACCTCTCTCTCTCTCTCTCAGACCACTATGGTTCCTCTTGGTATCTCATAAATGGCCCAAAGTTATCATTAACCTTGTACTCTAGCTTTTTATTTATTTAATTAAATTATTCCAAAAATCTATTATATTGCATTTAACTCGACCATCAAATTATCTATAGTGAAACAAAGTTATAAGCTACTATCAATTCATAAGTCACTACATCTTAAATCACTAAGTCCCATGGTTTTTTTTAAAAATCATTATCTCCCTCGTTTAATTTCTTGATTATTAATCCTATATCCTTGAAATCCAATTCAATAAAATATAAATTTTGGATAATGTTGACTTCTTTGTTAAAAGATTAAACCCATTAGGCTTAGAGACCGTTTGGGGTGGGTGGAAAAGCTGAACGCGTTTGCGTTTCAGCTTTTTTTTTTTTTTTCACGGATTTCAGTTTTTTACTGTTTATGTACTGTAGCAGTTACTGTTTAATGAACAGTAATCGCAAAGTTTGACTTTTTAACCCAAATTTACTGTTTACGGACCCACAATTTTCACTTTTCAGCAATTTTTTCATTAAAAATGGGTCTCACGATACTATTCACACATTTAAAAATTATTTTGCTACAGTGTTTTCAGTTTTCAGTTTTCAGTTTTCAGCTGTATCCAAACAGGCTAGTGGATTTCTAAAGAAAAATGGATTTTCCATCTTCTTTTTCTTTTTAAATTTTGGCAGATGGAATATTATTTCAATTAACTCAAAATAAACTTATAGTCAAACCAAATTATTGGATTACTAAAGAAAAATGGATTTTCCATCTTTTTCTTTTTAAATTTTGGCAAACAGAAAATTATTTCAATTAACTCAAAATAAACTTATAGGCAAACCTTTAAGGGAAGCCTGGTTAGTCTTGAGACATGAATCTGTAGCCCGTGTCTTCATTTGGACTAAGTTTAGGCCTTTGGGCAACAGTGTTAGGCCTTTTTCAATAATTCCATCAACCATACGTTTTATTAAAAAGCTCTTCTTAAATCTAAATATGGGGTTAATATGAGCCTTAACCATTTTCAGAAATCAATTTTTTTTTTTTTTATTCCAATTAATTAACGTTAGCACATCCTACAAAGGTGTATTGAGATAATAATCAAATCACTACAATGAAGTACAGTATTACCCTTTCCCTACGATTTGTTTTTCAATTGGAGGAATAACTATGCTTCTCTCCCATAAGTATCAAATAATACAGTGAATTCTCTTTTTTCATTGTTTTGTGCTAACAATGCTCCAAATGAGCATTCTAATGTTGCAATATGCCAACTCTATTATCATTTAGTGACAAGTTGATTAATGTTAAGGATAAAAGAGTTCTCATTTTAAAAAATTTTGAATATTTGTTATTAGGAGACTTGAAAATTATTGCGCCAACTAAGTAGCATATAATTAGGTTTTGAACTTCAGTTAACCACCTGATAATAATAATAAAAAAACACTTTGAATAAAAATAGTTACTTTGAAATAATAATCAGTGAAATTACTTAGATATTGAGATTTGTTTAGAGCTTAGAAACTCTAAAGTTTAAGCATCTCTCACATAAATAGTTAGAATTTGTTTTTTTAATAATAAAAATGAAGAAGATAAGCTGTATATGAATAGACTAAAATTTAAATGTTGACATTGTAAATTCCATATTTTCCTATTCTTCAACTTAAATAAAGAATAACTTATGTTTGAGGGTTCAAGTAGAACAAAAATATTTATCTTTATGTTTATTTTTACTTTTATGTTGTTTTTATTTGACATTAAGCTACTTAGCTCTTCTTTAAGAGAGATAACCTTTTACCACGTTAGAAGACAAGGGAATTGTGTGGCTCATAGGTTAGCTAGGACTATCTGTAATCATTTTTTTATTTTGTTATTTCTTCCATAAATTTTAAATATCTAAGTTGACGATGGTGGTGGTGCGGTGCCATTGTTGGAATTTTGAAATGCCAACAAAATACATTTCCTGATGGAAAGCTACGTCCAACTCTAGCTCAGAAGGCTGTTTTTATCCGTCCCCAACATAAGTTCCAGCACCACCATTAGGGGAGCCACCTGATCACCTTCTCCGTGTTCAACATGCCTGCTCCAAATGTGTACCCAATGGGGCACAAAGATCATTCCATGGTGAACAAGCTGACTAATGTATCAAGATTGCAGTTCACATCAGGAAGAAAGAAAAGGAATACAACAGAAGAAGATTAAACTGAAGAAGACTTAACCGAAGAAATGAGCAAAATGACATCATTATAAATGTAATTGTATGATTAGTGTATTAAGCTACATGTAGTTTATCATGCCTTTAGATCAATTAAGCTCACACGTGGAGTAACTAACTGTCTCACGTGCCATAACTACCTCCGTGTATTTAGGAGATATTTTCTTTGCCTTTTGGAGCTCTCTGTTTTGGTATTTAGTCACAGAGTTTGTATAGATTCATTATTAATGAGAAATCAATCTTTTCTTCAACTTGAATTCTCTCTCTAGTATTTTCTGTTTCTTCCTAGAGATCCTTGTGATTTTTCATATGGTATCAGAGCTTGAGCCTTTATCAATGGCGTCAAACACTGAAACTACTTCAACAAATTCTTCACATCGCGAGCTCTCTCCAATGGAGGATCCTCGCAGTCCTTTCTTTATGCATCATGGAGAATCACCTAGTGCTATCCTCGTTGCTCAACACTTGACTGAGGAGAACTATCCAACTTGGTCTAGAGCAATGATAATGGCTTTGGATGCCAAAAGTAAACTTGGCTTCGTTGATGGCTCCATCATTGCTTCCATGGCAGTCACACCACTCGAGAAACAGGCATGGTCAAAATGCAATTCGATGATCTCATCTTGGATCTTGAATTCTGTATCACCTCACATCAGAGCTAATGTCATTTACAGAGACACAGCTTTTGCAGTGTGGAATGCACTCAAGATTCATTTCTTGCAAGCCAATGGCCCTAGAATTTCTCAACTCCAGAAGCAAATCTCCACTATAATGCAGGGAGATTCCACAGTAACAATTTTTTTCACTGACATTCAAGCTGCTTGGGATCAATTGTTGAATCTCAGGCCTTTACCAAGTTGTTCATGTGGTAACTGCATTTGTGGAGTAAATGATAAGATTGCACATCTTTATCATCAAGATTCAATCATGCAGTTTCTCAACGGATTGAATGATTGTTTTTCACAAGTCAAGACTCAAATCCTTATGATGGAGCCTGTTCCATCAATAGATAAGGCTTTCTCATTGGTAATCCAAGAAGAAAGACAAAGGTTTTTATCTTTTAATGGTGCTCCTTCTGTTGAATCAGCTGTACTTGCTGTTAAGAACCAAGCTTTCAATCAAGGTTCTCCAAACAACAGAAATGGTGGTAATTTCAAAGGGAATATTGGTAAAGGTAGACCTGTTTGCAGCCACTGTGGGAAGCTTGGTCACATTATGGACAAGTGTTATAAGCTTGTTGGATTCCCTCCAGGATACAAGCAAAAAGGAAGGATTGCCAAGGCTAATCAGGTTATGACTGATGATAATCAAGGTCAATCTGAATTCGTGCATCAGAGTAATTCTTTTCTTTTTACCTCAGAGCAGTATCAGCAGTTACTTTCCCTACTGAGCACTCATGCCTCCACTTCTGGTACTTCCAATGATACTGCAGCCACAACCAATTCTGCCATTTCAGGTAATCTTTATGCCTCTTTACAAGATTCTGTGTGTTTGAATATGCAACATTCCATTTTTGCCACAAATCCAGCCAATAAAACATTTTTTGGTAAGGAAACTTGGGTCCTGAACATTGGGGCAACAGACCACATTGTCCATTCTGTTACACTCTTCACTAAAATCACAAGTTCTATTTCCTCTTTTGTTCAATTACCTAATGGTGAAAGAGTTGTTGTCACACACATTGGCACCATTCAAGTCACACCTAGTCTTGTTCTTGAAAATGTGTTGTGTGTTCCTACTTCCACTTTCAATTTGATCTTAGTGAGTCAATTGACAAAAAGCCTGGCATGTTGTTTTGTTTTCTTGTCCAACTTATGTTTCATACAGGCCCTTTCTTGTTGGAAAACGATTGGAGTGGGTAAACTTCATAACAACCTCTACTTGCTATCTACAACACCTTGCAAATCTGATTCTGCAGCTTCTTCTATTCTGGATTCTGTTTTTAGTACTTTTGTCAATAATGTTTCTGAAGTTCCTGTCATTACCAAGCCTTTCCTTTGGCATCTTAGACTAGGACATGCTTCAGATGCCAAGTTACAGATTTTACATGATTGTATTCCTGATGTAAGTAGTGTTCATAGCAATAAAACTTGTACTCTTTGCCCCATTGCAAAACAAAAACGTTTGCCTTTTCCTTTCTTCAATCATATAACTGAATCTGCCTTTGATCTTATTCACTGTGATGTATGGGGTCCTTTTGCCAAGTCCACTCATGATGGTTTTAGATACTTCCTTACCATAGTTGATGATGCCACTAGGTCCACATGGTTGTATCTTATGAAACATAAGTATGAAACCAGACCAATGCTGATTTCTTTCTTCAATATGATATCCACACAGTTTAACACTAAAATCAAGGCTATTAGGACTGATAATGCTCAAGAGTTTATCCTTAAAGATTTTTATGCAGCCCATGGAATTTTACATCAACACTCATGTGTAGCCACTCCACAACAGAATTCAGTTATGGAGAGGAAACATCAACACATATTGGGCATTGCAAGAGCTTTAAAATTTCAGTCAAATATGCCTCTTACTTTTTGGGGTGATTGTGTTTTAACTGTTGTGTATATCATTAATAGATTACCCTCTTCCATTCTAGGCAACAAATCCCCTTTTGAGAAACTTTATAACAAAATTCCTTCCTATGATCATCTAAAGGTTTTTGGATGCCTATGTTTTGCCTCTACTTTGTCACACAATAGGTCTAAATTTGCTCCTAGATCCCTACCTTGTGTTTTTATGGGTTACCCTTATGGAGTTAAAGGTTACAAAGTGCTGGACTTAGCTACTAAGAAAATCTCTATATCTAGGGATGTCCTTTTTCATGAGACTGTCTTCCCTTTCATTTCCTCTACCTATTCAGTTTCACCTCACTCTACACTCACTTTACCTCATATTTTCCCTTCCCTTGATCCTTATACTGACCTCTTACCTACTACTTCTCACCCTACTCCTATCCAAAATCCAATTCTTGATTCACCATCTGTTTTTGACTCTCATGATGCTTCAGATTTTCCACACCCTTCCTCACCTTCTACTGATGCTATTCCTGCACATCCTTCACATGCTTCCATTCCCATTCCTGCTTCTCCCATATATAATTCTGATATTCCTGCAGATTCTTTACCTGCCTTCATTCTCAATTCCATTCTTGATTCTATAATTCCTTCTAATGCTACTTCTGCATAATTTTTATCTGCTCTTGTTTCCAATTCACTTCCTCCTTCTAATCCTGTCTCCATTCCTCCCTTAAGAAAATCTGCTAGACTCAGTAAAGCTCCTGCTTATTTGCAAGACTATAGGTTCAGTACTGTTGTTCATGATCAGCTTGCTACCTCCAATCCATCCATCAAGTCAGGCTGCCTCCCTTCCATATCAGGTACTCCATATCCCCTATCTGATTACCTCAATTCTTCTGGCTTATCTACTTCTTATTCCCATTTTTGTTCCCTAATCACTGCCCTTTTGGAGCCCAAATCTTATTCTGAGGCTATCAAAGATCCTAAGTGGCAGGATGCCATGGCTGCTGAGATTGCAGCTTTGGAATCCAATCAAACATGGACCCTTACTGCTCTACCTCCTCATAAAAAGGCAATTGGATGCAAATGGGTTTATAAGATCAAGTATAAGGCTGATGGGGCAGTGGAGAGGTACAAGGCAAGGCTTGTGGCCAAGGGGTTCACCCAACAGGGAGGTTCGGATTTCACAGATACATTCTCTCCTGTGGCAAAGATGACTTCAGTGAAGACTTTGCTTGCTATTGCTGCTGTGAAAGGATGGCACCTTGTTCAACTTGATGTAAACAATGCTTTCCTCCATGGTGATCTCCATGAGGATGTTTACATGCATCTTCCTCAAGGATTTCACAGCAAGGGGGAGCAATTGGTATGTAAGCTCAATAAGTCTTTGTATAGTTTAAAGCAGGCTTCAAGACAATGGTACTCCAAGTTTTCATCTACCATTTTGAAGTGTGGTTTCAAACAATCTAAGTTAGATTACTCTCTTTTTACAAAGAAGTGTAATCAGTCCTTTATAGCTCTATTGGTGTATGTTGATGACATACTTATTGCCAGCAATGATGCTAATGCAGTTGATGAACTTAAGGTGTTTTTGAATCAAGAGTTTAAGCTAAAAGACCTTGGGAACCTGAGATTTTTTCTTGGTCTTGAAGTGGCCAGATCAGAGTTAGGCATTTCCTTATGTCAAAGGAAATATGCTTTGGAGATACTTAAAGATGCTGGGATGACAGGTTGCAAACCTAGCAGAGTTCCTATGGAGCAGAATTTGAAACTGAGCAAGTTTTGTGGGGAGTTGCTACCTGATCCTAGTGTTTACAGGAGGTTAGTAGGAAGATTGTTGTACCTTACCATAACCAGACCAGATATTGCCTATTCAGTTCAGAAACTGAGCCAGTTCATGTCCAAGCCATTAAAACCTCATCTGGATGCAGCTTATAAAGTGTTGCAATACCTTAAAGGGAGTCCGGGTCAGGGAATTCTTTTATCATCAAAATCAAACCTGCAATTAAAGGCTTATACAAATGCAGATTGGGCATCTTGTATTGATACCAGAAGGTCTACTACTGGTTTTTGCATTTTTCTGGGAAATTCTCTAATTTCATGGAAGACTAAGAAGCAATCTATAGTCTCTAGATCATCTGCTGAGGCAGAATATAGAGCCATGGCAGTGACTTCATGCGAAATAACTTGGCTTCTAGCTTTGTTAAAGGATTTGGAAGTTCTTCACCTCAGACCTGCTATGCTTTTCTGTGATAATCAGGCAGCCATATACATTGGTGAGAACCCTGTGTTTCACGAGAGAACCAAACATATTGAAATAGACTGTCATTTGGTCCGAGATAAAGTCCAAGATAAGGTGCTCATATTGTTCTTCACTCCCACTCATTCTCAACTGGCTGATCTACTCACAAAGGCTCTTAGTGGTCAACAGTTGAGAGTATTACTTTCCAAGATGAACATTGTGAATATTCACAATCCAGGTTTTCATCTTAAGGGGGAGTATCAAGATTGTAGTTCACATCAGGAAGAAAGAAAAGGAATACAACAGAAGAAGATTAAACTGAAGAAGACTAAACCGAAGAAATGAGCAAAACGACATCAGTATAAATGTAATTGTATGATTAGTGTATTAAGCTACATGTAGTTTATCATGCCTTTAGATCAATTAAGCTCACACGTGGAGTAACTAACTGTCTCACATGCCATAACTACCTCCGTGTATTTAGGAGATATTTTCTTTGCCTTCTGGAGCTCTCTGTTTTGGTATTTAGTCACAGAGTTTGTATAGATTCATTATTAATGACAAATCAATCTTTTCTTCAACTTGAATTCTCTCTCTAGTATTTTCTGTTTCTTCCTAGAAACCTTGTGATTTTTCATATAATGGCTGTCAAGTTGCATTGTTTTCCAACCCACAAAAAAAAAAAAAAAAAAAAAAAAAAAAAAAAAAAAAAAAAAAAAAAGAGGAAAGAAAGAGTAAACTTCAACACTCTGTTAACTTCAAGTATGACCAAAAAAAAAAATAGCATGCAATAAGTCTGTTGATCTACAAATTTTTCACAACTACTGACATAATCCGTTATAATTGGTGGATGATAGAAGTGATATCATTGATGGATCCAAATGAAACTTAAAAGTAATGTTACTCCAATTACAATGAATTAAATCAAAAATTATGAAAAATGTTGTTTCCTTGACATAACACAATACCAAAAATGTTACTCAATGGTGGTGCGCTGAGCTTCTCAAGAACTTCATCAGAAAATGTCTCGGGTACATGGAAAGGAGCCTGACATAACACAAAACCAAAGTTACCATATTCTAATTTTTTCAGAACACAATACCAAGTTCATATTCTAATTTGTTACCCCCCCTACATAATGGTTTCCTAGTAGGCAAGCTACAGTGCACAAACGTTGAATGTATATATAGAAGCAAACGTACACGAGCAGATCCCTATGCCAAATTAATTACCACTCAATAGCTATTCCATCTACAAAACGTTTAAATTTCTAGGCACTAGACAAGTCAAGAATTTTATATATAAACTGCAACAATTTTATGACCTGTAATACCAATATTCAAGCTAAGAAATACTATTGAATTACACATCTCAAAAAAGGTAATGACTTCAAACGCATTCACACACACCTGCCACAGTTTTGCTTCTACTCCTTCCATGGATTCAGCTCCTTTATCTGTTTAGCCAGTTCTCAACATGTCCATAGGTAGAATAGTAACTGCACCATTCACCAGAAAAGTTTCAATTAAAGCACTCAGATTAATGCCAGAGCAGTACACTTGAAAATAGTTACGCATATTTGATATGCGGCAAGAACTAATCTCAATACGATGGGGACCACAAGCTCTAAAAATGGTGTGGTCCTCCATTTCTAGACATGATTTCAAATGGTAGCTCAGGTTTCACAATCACTTTTTCTTCATGTGTGGATGGTTCATAACATATAATGTCTTTAGTCTCTACACGTTTCAAGCAATCTTGAGCAGGAATCCTGCTTTTATTAATAACCGTATGAATACAAAAAGTTACATTATAAATCTTGTGACATTAAAATAGAGTAGCATTAAAGAGCATGAACTCAACTCATTGCCGGCATCCGTCAAGTGTGCCAAGACTGGGGATGCATGAGATGTTGTATTCATGTTAATTTTTTTTTAGTGAAAGTTGTAACCTAAGGCTACAATTAAATTTGTAGTTAAACTTTGTCCAATAATAAGAGAAATAGAGAGAATACAAATAAAAAAATAAGATTAAATAAACATACAACACATATAGGCTTAAGTGAGTAGAAAAAGAATTTTAAGTCCCATGGTTTAAAAAAATAAAAATAAATCATCAAGTCCTTCGTTTAATTTCTTGATTATTCCTATATCCTTGAAATCCAATTCAACGAAATATAAACTTTGGATAATGTTGACTTCTTTCTTAATAGATTAAACCCATTGGACTTAGTGGATTACTAAAAAATAAAGGATTTTCCATCTTCTTTTTCTTTTTAAATTTTGGCAAACATAAAATTATTACAATTTATTCAAAATAAACTTATAGTCAAACTTTTAAGGGAAGCCTGGTCTAGTCTTGAGACATGAATTTGTAGCCCATGTCTTCATTGGGCCTAAGTTTAGGCCTTTGGGCAACAGTGTTAGATCTTTTTCAATAATTCCAGCAACCATACATTTTATTAAAAAGCTCTTCTTAAATCTAAATATGGGGTTAATATGAGCCTTAACCATTTTCAGAAATCAGTTTTTTTTGTTTTGTTTTGGTAGTGAGGATGGAGAATGCTTATAAGAAGTGAAAGTGCATGGGGTTATTCAAATTGGGTCTGGCTCCCCCTATTTAAAAGTCTCTCATTCATTCTCTCCTATTTTAATACTAATTAAAATAAACGACAAGTGGCAAATACACAATATGAGGGTGAGAACAAATCCGCGTCATACATGTAACTTATCTTTCTCATACATGATTTATCTTTCACTGTATATATATATCATGGGTTACACTGCAACTTGCCCACTCGAGAGTCGACACAACTATCACCCTCAAGACCCAAGGCTTCCATGGTCCTATCACAGTACCACATCAATACCCATCAACTTAAAATTTTTTTTTTTTTTTTCCTAAAAAAAATTTGCATTTGGCTTCCTCCTGGCGAAGTCATGGGTTGAATTTTTGTTTGAAATAAAATTTATCACCTTGATGGGTTTATGGTGTTAAAACCTTGATTTTTTTTTTCTTGCTAAATAAGAAAGTTGAATTGGGTAATAAAAATATAAGAACATGGGGCATTTTGCATTTGGTTTTATTAAGTGTGATCGGAATGTGGAAAGTGAAGGAACAGAGGAAGCTTCAAAAACTTCCATGGCTGCTTCTTTGATAGCTTAAACCAAAGTAAGTGAGAAACTTCTAGAATTGGGCTTTATTGTCAACCCCACACCAACAATCCAACAAAGTTTACATCCACGAACACAAAATGTTCGGAGATGAGCTTTTATGCTAACTTCAGATCACTGGAATGCAAAATGTCTAAATAAAAATGTAGTGTTGATGGAGGATGATGTTGCAAGCTAATAACTGCATAAAATTAGTGGCCATTGAAATTGCAAAAGCAATTTGGAAAATTGAACTGCAGATATGTCTTTGTGAAGTCTATCTTAATATTGGAGTCCTCTAAGCAAGAAGCAATATATGGATTGAAGGACAAACCAGTACCGTTCGGACCTCCCCAACAGATGTGGTTTAGAATTGGGGCAAAGAGCGATTTTGTGTTGAAAACCGGATGAGGACTCTCATTTTTCGTTTTGTTTTAACTGCAAGAACTTGTCTTTGCTTGTTTTATTTGAGTTTTTGATACAGGACAAAACCAAACTGATGCAAGAATAAAATTTTGAATAGCAGAAAAATAATTGATAGATAACCTAGGAGTTAGCATCTAGGATTGCTTGGAGTTTGCACCAAGCAACAAAGGACAAAACCTCTAGTCTACCTAGGGTTGGCTGAATTATCTGCTCTTATTCTTTACAAGAATTTCTTTAATAGCATCCACTGAATTAAAATTTGGAGAACAGAAAAATAATTGATAGATAAACTACTAGTTGGCATCTAGGATTGCTTGGAGTCAGCACCAAGCAACAAGGACAAAACCTCCAGGATTCTCTACCTTGGGTTGACTAAGTGATTTGCTCTTATTCTTTAAAAAAAAAAAAAAAAGTTGTTTTCTTTAATAGCATCCACTGAAGTTACATATCTACAATTCATATTTTCTTTAATAGCATCCACAACTCGTATTTTATAGCACTTGTAATGAACCATATGAACCAGTAGCTTCAATCTCAAATAGTTCTCCACCATCAAAGAACTTCTTTCCAACTCAAAATATATTACATTCGAATACAATATAATTTGTTACAAACTTACAATGTTTGCTTCTGCAGTTTCATTCACAACAGTACCATCACGGTGAGAATACGCCACTTCATACATCTCACCTCTCTCTATTTGCCTACCTTTCTTGTTTGCCTACAACATGGTCAGTACATTCGGCATATTAAAGCGAGAGTGTCGATTCGATGGTGTTGAATCACATTTATTTATACTTTAGAAAGCAAAATAATATAAGCTTTGTTAATTTTTGCATGTTATTAATATATATAATGTTGTTCTTACAATGCTATCTGCCATATGGGCATAGCTTTTGGAACCCAGCGTATACAGCTCCGTCTGCTTCCCACGCTGGTCTTTGTTATCTTTAGACAGGTCCTGCCAACATTTCAACAAAGTCACTACCAATTACAATAACAAGCTAATATATAATACTCTTGAGCATGGAACCTATAAAAGCAAAACATCTATACTATTGTAACTATTACTACCATGCCATTCTGAGAAAACCAGTACTCCACTAAGACATGAAATTGATTGTCATCAACCTCCGCGGTGATAGCTCAAGTAAAGCTTCCTTAGGAATGCCTAGCTTGTAGTACTTTGCCTTCAAGGATGCTTTGTGGCCCCTCTACAACTTCCCAATCCATGACAGTGCCCATTTCCTCTGCTTGGTAGGTTTGATGCGGTTTGCAGGAATTATCCATCGCGCCTACCATGTGTAAAGTTGAATTAACAAATGTCACATTTTCAACCTAATAACAAACTTGCATAAAACTTTAAACAAGTAATAAAGAAACCTCTTTTACCGTTGCTTTTTGCCTAAAACCTGAATGGCTTCCCAGCATCGATTCTTGAATTGTTGTGGCAGTGAAGGCCAATGAACATAATTGATTGGGCACATGTCATGCCTTCTTGCTACTGTTCCCAGCCATCTTGCTCAAGACCCAGCATTTTTCCCAACCGGCTTGCCCGCTTTATTTAATTGCAAGAACAATTTTTTCTCTGGTGGCATATTTCAAATGTCGTCAAACTGGTTAGGCCCACGTTTATTGGGTACGGTTTCTATTAAGTCATAATCCTCAAAATGTATGACAACTGATGATATAATAAGTAAAACTATCTTTTTTTTTTTTTTTTTAGATTGTTGTAATTATAATATTATAAGAAATACTTTTCTGCACAATGAATAAGAACCTACATAAATTTATTTTGTCAAGAGAACCAAACAAACTATGTTAGAATATTTATTACATGATTAAATAAATATACTTTATTATCAAACTAACTTTTTAATAGATTCTAAAAAATAATAATATTAGTAGTGATAAGTAATATTTTTGTCATGAGAACGTCATCTTAAGTTCAAATCAAACTATGTTTTGACAATTACACCTCCCGGTTAAGTTAAATAATTCATATGTCAATCTCACTTACTGAGAGCCACACGTTGTCTTCCATTTTAGTCAAATGATCCACGTGATGAGTTCCACTCTTTAAGAAGTATTAGGTGATTAAATATACTCTTTCTCTCTATTTACGAGTTTGGGATAAATAGACTTGTCAAGTGTAAGAGCGGATTGTCAACAAACACATTACTATTTTGGGATTAGGTTTAGTTGAACTCCTTCCTCTAATAGTGTAAATTCTAACATGATATCAAAGTCTCACATTGGCAGTGTGGAAACTTTGGTTTGATTTATGTATACTTTTTTTTTTTTTTGGGAAAAGAAAATGCTTGGTATGATTTATGTATACTATTACTAATTAAGACTCTTTACCTAATAGCTTAAAAATTTTAGGTTTGAATATTCTAATAAACTTTACTATGCTATTAGTCCATTTATCTTTCTGGAGTAAAAGTCATCAAATATCTTGTATCCTTGTGACTTTTTTTTTTCTTTCTTTAAATAGAAGAATGAAATTCTTCATAATAGAAATATATCTATCCTATTCAGATAAATCCTGCCCCAGGAAAGAGAAAAAAAAAATCCTAAGTCTGCCACACCAAATACATTGGTCCAAAACTCCAAATATGACTTTTAAAATTATCATCGCTGTCTTGACTTGATCATAACACAGAATCCAAATGTTAACAACCAAAAGCCCAAAAGTATACATATACTATAAGTTGAAATGTGTGATCATGGTCTTCTCATTATTAATTCCAGACCCTTATAATTTTGGTGGCAGCTTTATTCATCATAGATAAAGATTCAAGATTTAGCCCACATTATAAATAAATCATGCAGAAAAAGAAAAAGAAAAAAATCCCATATCATCATTTGAACATTAGGTGAAGCTCTAGCTTTTCCAAGAAATTGAAGTTATTACATATGTGTTTGAACATTAGGTAAAGAACTTGGATTCAAATCTTTCCCTTGAACTTCTTATAAATTTAGTTACGTTGATAAGGTATTCTTCTCTTTAGAATTAATTAGGTTTTCATTTATGTCTACAAATAATAAATTAAGAAATCCTTGTTAGGGAAGGAAGTGATAATGAATTGAGATAGTCTCTGGTGACCATATCTCTAGCTTCCTTGTGTAAACCTAAAAATTATCCCATAAAAGGAAAAAAATTTTATCAAAAATGATATCATCTAGTGAGTTCCAATTAGCTGAACTAGCAAAACCTCTTATTATTAAACCTTACCTAGACCAAAAACCAATTAGTATAAAGAACAATCATCATGGAGTATACATTATAGGTTAAATTTTATGGTGTATATATAAAATAAATGACCTCATCCTAAAATATCATCATTGTTTTTATTTATGAAAGTTTGCTTTTGTCAAGGTTTGAGGCTTCAAAATTTTCTTTTTTTTTTAACCAAAAACGAAAGTCTATATTGTGTATATTTCTCAATTTTTATGTCTATGATTTGACTAATTTTGTCTTTTCACCATGATAAAATGCTTGGGATACTTGGTATAAAATTATTGCAAATTATTCTTAACATAATCTTTGACCATTATGATATACTCTCAATTATTACCTTGATAAGACTATATTTGAAATATTTCATTTTCTTATACTCCTTTTACAAAATTTGTTGTCGCAAAAAGGGGAAAAGTAATAAAAAGTAACATAAGTTGGAACAAATGAGCATAGCTAGTAGAAATATGGTTGCTTTTACTCATGGGAAAAGATTGTGTGGTTAGCCTGTATTGTATATAAGCAACATCAAAGCTTCTAAATCATACTAATAACATATAACTTAAAAGTTTCATACTAGTTTAAGAGCAATATTACCAGGTTTTATCAACCTAAAGTGATTCCTTAGCAAAACTTGTAGCGGATTATATGCTTTGTTAAAGAAACTTTCAGAAAGCATTTGGTTGCAAAATTTTAAAATAAAGAACTGTTTAAGAATACTAGAATACGCAAATTTAAGTCTTTCTTTATGATAAATTAAAATTTTGCATTGATAAATTAAAAAGACAGTTTTGCGCATCCAATTGTACAGAACAGAATAACTAAAGAACACCCAATCCTCTTGATGAAGTGTGAATTCGTCAGTTAATGCGTGTAGACAAAAATGATCTCCGGCCTCTTACAAGTATGTACCCTCGAATGTGATCACCAGTGTGGTGCCTACCACAACGTCTCCGATGCCAAAGTCAGTATTGGAAATTATCTAAGAAAGGGCAATGTAATGTATCTGAGAAATTTTACAGTAACTATCTCAATGTGCACATACCTTTTTCTTGGGCATTTGAGGGCTTTATATATATTGTTGTAGCCTCTAGCCGTTGGGTAATTATGGTGGTTCTTAATATCCTTCTGGGTAACGTTTTCTGGCCGCATCATGTTGCTTTAATTCTGCCCCAACGGTCTGTACAACTGGTTTTGTAACCATCCATGGCATCGAATGAGATGTTTAACTTCGTCAGTGAAGTGGATACTCGTCACTGCAGGCTTGTCTCGTTGGTCCAAATTACCTCGTCTATGCTTGACTTCGTCAGTCCCATCAGTTGCCCCAGGATTCCGTGGTCGTCATGACATGTCGTGTTGACTAGGGAAGGTGAAAGGTTTCTGAGTTGTAAGCGGTTGGGTTTTTGAGCCGTATTAAATGCGCTATGGCGGCTCCTTTTGGGTTGTGGCCTACGTGGCACATTTTGATTGAAGGAGTTAATGCTTCATATGATGGGTTTCATTGATTTTTCCGCTGGTTTTTCAGCTTCCCAATCCGTGGTTTTAAACTTCCCCTCTTCTCATCTTTCCCTTCTCACTTTTTCGAAAAAACACCTCAATTATTGCTCTGGCCCTCTTCTTCTCCACCTCTCTTTTCTCGGCGATTTCTCCTTTCGATTAGTATGCAGTGCAACAGTTTTCTTCTTCGAGATATGTTCTTCTTTCCGCTTCTTTTTATCTTGCCTATTCGCATTGTTGTACATTTCTAATCTTGTATTTTTTTCTTTCCTTGTTGTTTTTCTTCTGTTTGGCTTCTCTTTGGCTTTGGGGTATTTAGATTCTTCTTTATTTTTTTTTTTGCATTTTCTAGCTTCCCATGTTCAATAGCTCTGAAGTTAGATTAGATTGCCCTTCGATTTCATTTCTTTTTGCTCGATTAGGGGGGGCTTTAGGAACTTTCCCACATCTTGAAAATTTTGTTTACGAGGGCAGTAGTTTGGCCGTTGCGTTGTCTGATTTGCTGCCTCTACTGCGTCAATCAGTTGATTGGTATAAAAATTTAGTGAAGGAGGGTAGGACGATGTCAGAGGTCAGGTCTAGTGAGCTCGAGATTGGGTTATCGTCTAGCGGTAACCCAGTAGAGGAGGATACAGCCCTTTCCAACCCTCGGGAGGTTATGGCTTTTTATGCCCTGGAGGAGGAGTGTGGGCTGGACGCAGATACTCTAGGTAGATTTAGGGATAGATTCCAGTTCCCAGATCGGGTTAGGGTTCGTCTGCCCGGTGAGGCGGATCGGGCCTGCCACTTCTTCCCCGGGGAGGTATGTTTCTACGAATCTGCCTTCGTCTGTGGGTTGAGATTCCCGATCCATCCTTTCCTCATGGAGCTTTTGGACCGTTTCGGTATCGCTGCCGGGCAGCTAATGCCTAACTCGTGAAGGATTTTGGTGAGTTGTATGGGAATTTGGTTGGCTGCCAATGACGGGGACATGCTCAGGGTTGACGAGCTTGTTTACCTTTACTGTCTAAAAGCCTCTAAGGAGCATGGGTATTATGAGTTGGTGCCTTGGGAGAGAAAGACTAGGATCGTCAAGGGGTTGCCATCCTCTTTCAGGTACTGAAAATCCAGGTTCTTTTTTGTGTCTGGGGACGATTTTGAGACACCCTCGGGCGAGTTGTGGGGTGATCTCCCAAGGTTACGTCGTTGGTGGGAAACCCCGACTTTAGGTGCGTCAATATTTCTTCTTTGTCTTTTGAATTCTGTCGTGCTTACTATGGCTGCTAAATTCTTCTTCTTCTTTCCCTTTTTTTTTTTTTTTTTTTTTTTTTTTTTTTTTTTTTTTTTTTTTTTTTTTTTTTTTTTTTTTCNTATGCAGACAAATTCTCTGTCATCGACCAATGCAACAAAAACATATATAAATCTTGAGATCCTTGAGGTTATTGAAATAATTGACAAGTGCATATTTCTAAAATTTATAATAACAAAAAGTCTAATAAATAACATATACTATCTCACAAAATGTCATTAACTTAATATTTTCTTTAAAAAAAATTCAATGATAGGAATAGTAAAAAACATGATCCTATACAAGACATACCAAAAATACATGCAAAACAATTTTCATTAAGAGGATTTATCTTAAATAATATGAAGACAATACTAAAGATAAATGCATTGAATGGGATTTTACGAAACAGGTTTGTTTATCATTTCAAATTATACTCATCATTTACGTAAAAAAAATAATAATATATCATATTATTTATATTAAAAAAAATAATACATATTAATTTCAAAGTTCATTGCAAGATGTGAACTGTTAGGGTATTGCAACAATAAGTAACATTGATACAACATGGGTTGGTATTACATTTTGTGCGTACTTTGTGAAAGGAATGTCAAACCACAAGTAGGATCATTTTGGTATGCAAAATGTGAAACAAAAACAAATATTTCTATCCCAAAGTTGGAGGCACTCACATTAACTGCATACTCTCCAAATATTTATAATATATTTATTCACTACAACTACTATATATATATATATATATTCAAATGACAAAAAGGTATGGAAGAAAAAAAAAATATACACAATCCAATATGCTATTATAATTCTTTTTGCTGCACTATTCCAAAATTACAGAAATAAAAAATAAAAACATTTACAAAAACTGTCACCTCATTGATTTAATATAAAAGCAAATACTTACGAAAAATCTTAACGTTAGACTTTGTAAGATCCCATCAAGAATCTCCTGGTACCACATTCATTAGTGATTAACACAAATAATTCAACAAAAGGAAAGAGATGAAAGTTCAAAAATTGAACAAATATGGACAGACTAAACTTCAACATTGGATGGAGAAACTGATAATGATAACAAGCGTCATCATACCGCAATAAAAGCATTGTAGAAACCAAAAAAAAAAAAAAAAAAAAATCGTAATGAAGCTTTTTATTACATCACATAATAAAAATCAATAATATAGAATGAATTAATATGCTTTTATCAACTTTTATTATACAATATTAATCCAAAGTTGTTTTAATTATTGCTCATTACTTGATCAAAATAATTATAATAGATATATGTATGCAATTTATAATTGTTACTTTTTATAATGAACTCATTACTAACAAAGTTTTATAATAAATATGTTATATATATGTATATATTTTCCAAAACAAATTTACATAAAATATTACAATATTATCCGTGGCATCGCACGAGTAACTTACTAGTTATTTTAAAAAAGCAAGCGAAGTCGCAATGTGAAGATATTTCACTGTAAAGTACTTCTGTTTACATGACACAAGCCTACGTACTACTACTACCCATGCACTAGTAATCTCTACCGACAAAGCCAGGATTTTTGAACTTTGAATGAAGACTTTCGTACTGACTACAGAGTGAAAATGACAACTCAATAATCCTGTCAACAATTTGCTCACAAAATTTTAAAAAAAAAATTTTAAAAAAAAAATCCTGTCAACAAAACTTCTTCAGAGACCAAATCAGACCTCCTCATTATGAAGGTGACTCACTCCTGTACTTGTAGGATTGCTTTTCAAAATTTCATTGTTAAATGTGAACTGCCTCAGCAATTTTACGTCTGCTAGAATGAATAATGGCAATGCTACAAACTAAAGTAACTGGGCAGATCATTGAGATGTTGACAATTTCCAATAGGGGACCTCTAGCTACCATTAATTCTTCCAGAAATTGGCTAGAAAATCATGATTTGAAGATGGTCCAGGTGAAGCAAGAGTAGAAAGATGGTTTTATCCTCGCTAACTAGTTGTTGATATACAGTAACCACCAGGTTTTTCTCGGTGTATGCTGTTGAAATGTGCGGACTGTATCTTATGGGTGACCTGTTGACTTATGCAAGTGTATCACACCGCAATTTTGATTATCTCTATACATGGGTGATATATGTATTAAAGTGAGATCTTTAGTAGGAATTTGGCATAATTGTCAGAATCGAACGATACGTATCGTATCTGATGAATTGTACAATATAGTGTGGAATTTTCTCAAACCTATCCCAATGTTCATTCAATCAATCTTTAAGGAATACGAGAAATTATCAATCTTTAAGGAATATGCAGTTCAATACAGCAACAAAATAGAGGAAAGTTTAGGGTCCATTTGACACAAAAAGATGCAGCAAGCATCAACACATGATTTTGAGATACCTCAATTGCAAACATTATGCACATGACCATCTCTAACCTTCCTATGGCTATCCCGGATGCTTCTAGGGGTGCTTTCTCATCTCCAAGCTCTTGTCTGCAAGTGGGGCATTGGTTTTGTACCCTTGTTTTACAAGTAGAACACAGTGTGTCCATAATAGCACTGCAAAAATATAAAGACAGCCATCAGCTATTTCGAACTAAGCAAAGAACTAAGAAGAATATAAGTTACTTCATATAAAGAAAACCTTGACTTTTCCAAAATTGAATGATATGATCAGAATATACAGTAGCTAGAGACGCTCTTAAAAACAAAATTAGTGAAGTTAAACAACTTTTCAGCACTACCAAATGCGATCTTATATAGCTTCTATACTTTCAATTGTAACCAACTTAGCAAACTATTTTCTTTTCTCTTTTATCATTCTAATCACCTAAGAAGACTCGAACTTCACTAGGAAACAAACTCATCAAAAGCACCACAAACTCAAAAGCAATGCAAATTCCATAGAATACCCAATTCATGTTTCTTCTAAACAACTAAGCAAACTCTTGTCTTTTCTTTTTTACATAATTCTAACCAACTAGAGAAGAGTCTATAACTTCACTCAGAAAACAAACTTCTCAAAAGCAATACAAATTCCATAAATAACCCAATTCATGTATTCTCTCCTAAACAACTTAGCAAGCATATACTTCATTCTTCACTGAGAAACAAACCCATGAAAAACATCATATACTCAAAAGAAATATAAATTCCATATCATTCCTATTCATGTCTCTTCCTAGACAACTCAACAAGTATAAACTTCACTCATCACTCTTAAACAAGCCCACTCAAAGCAATACAAATTCCATTAAATACGCAATTTATGTTTTCCTAAACAACAACATAGAACAACTCTTTTAAAAGTGCTGATATACTACAACTTGTCAAGGTACTGAGACTTGCGTGATTAACATGAGCGATAATGGAAAAATTCCTATCCAACAAAATTACACAAATGAACCAGCAAAAGTACTACAATAACAATAAAGAAAAGAAAAAAAAAAAAAACCAAAAATTAAGAAACAGTATTTATATCTTTCAAACTTACCTGAGAACAATGCATGGCTTTACTATTTAATCCTCTTAGACTCTTCTATGTTGTTACAGCATCAATGTAACTGTACATATACAAGAGATTCAACTAAAAAGTTTTTTGTTCACAAAAAAGATTGTCAATCTTTGAATGGCATGATTGACCAGTCTACAATATCAAAATACTATTCATGTCTACAATATTCCTTCATGAACAGCCAAAAAGTAATACAACATACAATCACAAAATATCCACTTCATTTAGATGCAGTGCTATCTTGAATATATTAAACACATCATATTAGTAGCACATAACAATGCATTGCAATAAATACGCAATTTTCATTAAATTAAATGCAACATTTTTAGTACCTGAGAAGGCAGTGAAGAATGCAGAAGTGGGCTAAATTGGGCTAACATGTCTCTCATGTGCAACATCATTTCTGCCATTTGCTCTTAATGCTTTGCTTCTAATTGGGCTAGTGCTTCAGCGAGTTGCTCTTTATGCCGCACATCTAATTCGGCAAGTTGCTCCTGATGCCTCAAAGTCTGGTGCGAAGTTTCCAATTCAGTCATCCGATGGGTAGTTTCGCTTAACGACGGTGGAGTCAATGTATAGCATGAAAGGTTGGACCCACTTCCTCCTGATGGGGTTGGTCCAAAACCCACCCCACATACACATCCCCAGCATTTTGCGCCCATCACTTAAGCAAATGCATCATCTTTCGACCATAGGATTCCTTCATCACGCTATCCTTGTAGTGATCTGCCCCATTGATGAGTTAAAATTTGATTCATCTTAGCCTGTTTTCACACAAGAACCAAATAACATATTACTTGCTATAAACAATTCACGAACAAAATACAAAAGAAATAGGTTACGATATAGGGCTTACGATCTTCTCCCCCACTTCAAGAGTAACAGGATGCCCATCTTTGGTGTAATATACTTTCGCAAAAACAACTACACGCTCCACTGCTGCCCCACTTTGTTTCCCTACATCATATTCAACAGTCTCATTATAATAGTGAAAATTTATATTGGTGATATGAAGGGCAATTGACAACCAAACATAGCAAACGAAATTTGGGACATAACATGCAATATAATGTGAAATAAAATAAAAAATGTAGATTATTACGTTAGAAAAGACAAGTTTTGTTGTTTTCTTTATGCGAATGCTTAGTATCAAGCGGTTTTGGTCCCAACACTCTTAAAATCCATTACAGTTAGTTGTGACAGTGGCTGAAATAGTCCCAAGCTAGCCCCATCCCAAAGTTCTATATATNTTTTTATTGCAATCATCTTGTCCTCCCTCTTCACTCATTTCATTTCTAACTACAAGCTCACTTCTGCTAAAACAACACACACAAGCAATGTTACAATTTTACAATTTTCTTTTAATATGTTGTTACAAAGAAAGTCAGCACTTAATGGTTCACTTATTCTTACTTTATTTGTAGGAAAATGGTTCACAAACAGATTTTGAAAAAAGTTTGTTGTATCCTTGTGTCAATACTCCTATCTTTTGAACGTCCAAAAAGTTTGTGTACTTCAGTATTACATTCATGCATTGTTTTTTTTTTTTTTTTTTTACCATTCACAAGTTAAATGAGCTTAAGTTTAGATGCAAGTATGAGTTTTGTAATCAGTCGTGTGATAGGTATGTCTATGAGTCAAAACCATAAACTAGGCATCCTAAAAAGTAACCTTAAACATAGTCACACATTATTACTCTGCATTAATCACTCCTAGGGGTCTTTGTACATTATTGCATATTTTCATGCATTAATTATGCATGTTTTTTTTTTCATTTTGCATAATGTGTTCTTTTTTTTTTCTTTTCTTTTTTGGGGTTAAAACTATGAACAAAAAAATGAAGAAACATGAAAATCCAATAACATCACATTTACCATAATGTGTTCTTTTTTTTACCCTTGGTTTTAGTTGCCATTTGGTCATAAATTTTTTTTCTCATTTGCACTTAGCTAGGCATCCTAGGTCATTATTATCGTTAACTTCACATTGAAATATATACCTCATTAATTCTACAACATACAATCAATTGGGCCTATGGGCTATGCACCGAGTGATAGGCAAGATAAGGTATGTGTTTTATGTATGTGCCTATATGCATATGCATGCCAATTGTATTGGAGCTCTCCACTTTCAACCTATTTAGTTTTCCATAGATAAGGTAACAAAGGAAAGCACATTCAAAGAACAACCAATTGCTATATACCACATGCTCTCCTCTGCAACAACATGAAACCTCACATGCTCCTCTGACATTAGTTTTTATTTTGAAATTTTACTAATGAGGCAAGCAGTGCTAAAAACTTCATACTAATTCACACAAACTACTCAGATTCATCAGTAAATTAGTTTCATCAAACTCTTTATATTTGTTACATTTGAATCTAAAATAGTAGAATATTAAAACCCTAGCTACTTGTTGTATAATGCATTTCTTACCATGTTGTCAGCAATTTGGGCAAAACTTATAGGCCCAGACCTTGCTATCTCTGTTTGTTTACCACAACTCACCTTGTTCGTGTTACATAATATCTAGCCGACAAAAGAAAAAAAAAACAGTTAAATAAACTCTACTCGGAAAATTCAAATACCCCATCATATGTATATTACCACTAAAAGATAATAGAGCAAGAAAATAGCGATACCTGTGTTTTATCCAAAAACCAATAGTCAACTAGCATCTCATACTGCTGCTTGTCAACCCAATCTAGTTTTTTTTTTTAATGACATCTTCTTTCGTCATTTTATCTTTGTAGCATTGTTTTTTCAACTTACTCTTTCGGTTCCTCCTCAATTCCCCTAGTTGGTGCATTGCCCAGTTCATTTGATCAGCTAGTCGAATAATAGTTGGGTCAATGATCCACCGTTTTCTGAAATGTAAAAATTGAGTTAGCATAGTACAATAGTCCACCCTATTGAAAATGTCATTTAGCACACATACGGCTATACATAACAGTTAAAAGTAGCTTAATTTGATACTACTTTAATCTCTATCCAACAATCTACTTTGTGGTGAGTCGGGACACTCGTCCAAGCAGCTGGCACAAGTAACAATTGAGGCAAAAAGTGTCCAACAACCTTTTGAATGTTTTCTGCTCTCCCCAATCGGTTGGCCACGTCCATTTAACCCACATTCAATTTTCATGTTCTTTGGAAGACTCCATGTTCGTTGCATCAGCGATTTCCCACGCTTTTTATGCCCATTATTGGATACTAGGGTTTCTTGAACTAAATCTTCTGCATATAGTAAACCACTATTAGGAATGAAATTTCAAAATTCACAATTAGAGAAAAGTTACTGTATATAGCTCAAGTGCTCGACTAACATGAGTATGCTATTGGTAAATGAGGACATTTTGATACTTGCTTTTTAAATAATCTTTTTTTTTTTTTCCATTTGTTTTGTTAATTTACTTATTACTTAGGACAATAAGTGAATTAACTCGTTCATATTTTCATAAATTTAAAAGAAGCAACGAGTAGCCTATTGTTGTTATCTCAAGAACATAATAAAAAACATGTTTAAAATATTTATTTTCTATAGTTTGTAAAATCAGTCTAATAAGATAAAGGGAGAATAGTATCTCTTTTCTTTTCTTTTTTTTTTTTCTTTTTCTGAGAATGAGGGAGAATAGATTTTCTATAGTTAGTTAAGAAAAATCCAAGAAATTACTCATCTATAAAATATTCAATTACGATAAAGTTTTTGACATAAACGAACAATGGTAATAATTAATATTAATATTGAAGGAAATTTGTACACCAAAAATTCAAAATGTTCCTAGACACACATAAGTTATTTTTATATTTATTTTTTTTTCACATTATTTCTAATTTAGCGTAACATTTCACACATAGACATCTTGTTGAGTTTTTCTATGGCTACAACACCTCAAAACAATGTTATGAAAATACGGTAAGACTTTGTTGTACCATAGAAAATGCATTACATGCTATCCTTAGCCCAAATATGTTGATAATTTCCCACAGATGAAACTCTATTAAAGTTTCAAGTGGCTCACAAAAATTTTGAATTTGAAGCCTACTTTCATTACATACAATTGTTAGGTTAAATTACAAATTACATCATCTAACTTTATCATAAATTCAATTTAGTCTTCTAACTTCTACGGTCTTTTTAAGTAAATAAGGTAACTTTTATTTTTATTCAATGTAATTCTTATGTTAAGTTTGTCACAATCACATGGTATCATTAGGTGTCCTTAGAAGACATTATTTTGAAAATGCAAAAATACCAAAATTACATCATTTTGGGACACTTGACGGCTAATCCTGTAATGAGAAGTGGACAAAATAACCACACTTAAAACAAATGGAAGTTATAAGGCTGAAAATTGAAATACACAAAGTAAAAGTTATATGAATGACTTGAATTTTGGGTAAAATTAAACGATGCAATTTATAATTTAACCAGATTTGTACTGCTAATTCATTATTAAAAATAAGGGGCTTTTATATTTTTTTTTTTGGTAAGATGGGGCTTTTATATTTGGTATGCATGTATGGCACCCCAATTATTTTCTCTTGAAAATATTTATACATATTATTACATAATTGCCCAACCCCTCCCCTCAGGGTTTGAACCAAAACCCTTAATCCAATCCACCAAACTCACCTAGGGTTACCACCTCAACTATTGAAGATATTTAACCTTTTATTTTTGTTTTGTTATAAATCAAATATTTTGTGACACCTTACTAAGGACACGCATGCAGGGATTGTCATGTCCAGTAGATACTTTATTTATCATGAAACTCGTAAGATGGACCTTGTTAGCTTTTAATATAAAAGTGGTGGACCCTTGTTCCTGCATCTTCTAGGATAACTTCATAGCAAAGAGAAAGTAATCACCCAATAAACTATTATAGACGAAGAACATATATATATATATATATATATAAAGTAATCACCCAATATACTATTATAGACTAAGAAGTATTTTAATGACTTTCTTTGATTGTAATTTGTTACTTCCTCAAAAACATTGAGATGCTAGCTAATGGATTAATTTCTTTTAAGATTGCAGCTTTACAGAGAAGTTTTTTGTGGATTTGATTTATATCACACCACAGGAAAAATATGCATCTAGTATTTATTCTCAAACGTTACATTTCAAGACATGTAAACTACCTGGGGGTTGCGTCTCATCATCATCGCTTGCATCCGCTCTTGCCTGCTCAGCGGCAAGGGCCGCCTCCAGCTCCTCCTGCACGCTCTCTCGTGAATGTGACGATCCTTCGCCAACTTCAACAACCATCAATTAACGATTCCTTCCCATTCCTGTGGCCAACAACAAGTAAATTATGCGTCTAGTTATAAATATTAAACGTTACATTTCAAGACGTGTAAACTACCTGGGGGTTGCGTCCCATCATCACTTGCATCCGCTCTTGCCTGCTTAGCAGTACGAGCCGCTTCCAGCTCCTCCTCCCTCCACTGTCGTGAACGTGACGATCTTTCGCCAACTTGAACAAGAGGCAATCGATGTTTCCTTCCCACACGAACATATATCCAAGTTCATTGGAAATGAATTTCAAATCCAATAGTGAATAGGGGAAGGAATTGGATGCATAATAAGTAAAAATTAAAGGAATTAATAACATTAAGAGGAATTAACAAATTCATCAAATACAACACAAAGGCATTCCAACAAATTCATGTTAATAACTGTAACATAATTACACATAATACACCACTAAACTATTACACTACTCATCCTCGGTGTATTCGTCCTCGTTGTCATCTTCATTGTTGGACTCATCGTCAATAAACTCACAATCATCTAAGTTGTCCATTTCATGAAGATCTCTTTCAGCAATGATAAAGGAATCAATTGTCATTCCCTCTACATCATCCCGAGCCCAACCAAGGTTGTCACTCACAACCTCATTAGTACTTATATTGTACGGAACATTCTCAAAAAAACTATGTGTCATCCTCGTCACATTGGGGACCAATACCGGCATCAAACACATCTCTAGCTTTAGTTTTGACAACAAAATACGTTTTGACAACGACATACATATGTGTTTGAACATTAGGTAAAGAACTTGGATTCAAATCTTTCTCTTGAACTTCTTATAAATTTAGTTACGTTGATAAGGTATTCTTCTCTTTAGAATTAATTAGGTTTTCATTTATGTCTACTATTAGGTTCTAAAGATTTAGGAATTTATGTATTTAGAACTCTAATGTGTAATGTTGGTAAACCATGATCAAAACAATATGTTTAGTCTTGTTTAGACTTGCTCAAAGTTGTATAATTCATGTAAAGTTGGAATCGAGAGGTTGCAGCTGCATTGGTGCATTTCGGCCTGGCTCGATCGATTGAAATTTAGACTTAATCGATCGAAAGTCGGCCAGAATGTTTTTTCTGCAGAATTTCCAACTCAGCCCTACCTCATTAAACGTTTAGGGTTTTATGTTTTTGCCCTATGTATATAAAGCAAAACCCTAACCACATTTTTGTAGAGTTGCTCTGGTTGTATTGTCGCTCATTTTTTTACTGTTTATATGAATCTCTTGTGAGATCCTTGAGGAGCTTTCCTTTACATAAACTTAGGGTTTTCAAGGTAGAGGTTACTTCAACATCTTGATGATCAACTCAGTTACTGTCATTGGAGCTTAAAGAAAAACAAGCGGGGGTGCTTGTATCTTGATTGGAGAATCCAAGAAAGAAGGAGTCCGCGGATTCGAAATTTTCACGTGGTCGTGTCAGTAAGTTCTACTGGTGGGTAGCATTAGGAAGTCAAGCGGAGAGCTTGTAAGTCCTTTTGTATGAACTTCGATTCTTTCATATAGTAGATTCAGTTTACCTTGAGGATAGTTAGGTTAAATCCTCCCTAGGTTTTTTACCGGTTTGGTTTTCCTGGGTAATCATATCATTGTGTTCTTTATATTTCCGCTACTTTATATCTTGATATGATTATTTGATTGTGTTAACCTAGATTTGCATAATTTGAATAAGTTAATCACTTGGCTAATAAACTAGGTTAATCCAATTGTTGTGTTTTAAGGGGTCTAAAACCTATCATCTACAAATAATAAATTAAGAAATCCTTGTTAGAGAAGGAAGTGATAATGAATTGAGAAAGTCTCTTGTGACCATATCTCTAGATTCCTTGTGTAAACCTAAAAATTATCTCATAAAAGGAAAAAAAAATATTATCTAAAATGATCTCATCTAGTGAGTTCCAATTAGCTGAACTAGCAAAATCTCTTATTATTAAACCTTACCTAGACCAAAAACCAATTAGTATAAAGAACAATCATCATGGAGTATACATTATAGGTTAAATTTTATGGTGTATATATAAAATAAATGACCTCATCCTAAAATATCATCGTTGTTTTTATTTATGAAAGTTTGCTTTTGTCAAGGTTTGAGGCTTCAAAATTTTCATTTTTTTTAACCAAAAAAGAAAGTGTATATTGTGTATATTTCTCAATTTTTATGTCTATGATTTGACTAATTTTGTCTTTTCACCATGATAAAATGCATGGGATACTTTGTATAAAATTATTGCAAATTATTCTTAACATAATCTTTGACCATTATGATATACTCTTAATTATTGCGTTGATAAGACTATATTTGAAATATTTCATTTTCTGATATTCCTTTTACAAAATTTGTTGTCGCAAAAAGGGGAAAAGTAAAAAAAAAGTAACATAAGTTTGATCAAATGAGCATAGCTAGTAGAAATATGGTTGCTTTTACTCATGGGAAAAGATTGTGTGGTTAGTCTGTATTGTATAAAAGCAACATCAAAGCTTCTAAATCATACTAATTAACATATAACTTAAAAGTTTCATACTAGTTTAAGGAGCAATATTACCAGGTTTTATCAGCCTAAAGTGATTCCTTAGCAAAACTAGTAGCGGATTATATGCTTTGTTAAAGAAACTTTCAGAAAGCATTTGGTTGCAAAATTTTAAAATAAAGAACTGGTTAAGAATACTAGAATAAGTAAATTTAAGTCTTTCTTTATGATAAATTAAAATTTCGCATTGATAAATTAAAAAGACAGTTTTGCACATCCAATTATGCAGAACAGAATAACTAAACAACACCCAATCCTCTAAAACTAAAGAACAATTGACTACTTAAATACAAGCATAAGCCAAGGAATATGCATCTAAGAAACTGAAGCCATATAGAACATATGTTATTGGCATAAAAATTATAAATCAATAAAATTATTTGTGTTTTATATTATTAATGACGAAATAAAATTGTTGATTTAATTATTAGAGGGCACAATTATTTACTTTTTTCGATTTAACAAATTTTTATTTCTATTTTTTTGTTAAAGAATAATTTGTAAACTTACTTGTAAATCTTTCCTAACCATCCCATTCCAAATTCCTGCAAAAGATCACACTAATTAGAGCAACCAAATAGAGGGGAAAAAAAAAACAGAATATGGCTTTAAATAAAAGACTTGAAGGAAGAGATAACAATGTCATGGAAAAATACCATTTTGGCAATGGTGTCGTTTTCTACGTCTTCTTCTCATGCATTGCCAGTACATCTTCACGAATCTAAGTTCACAGTACTGGCGGAGACGAGCAAGCAAGAGAATGGGCGAGATTGAAGGAGAGAGAATCTCAGCCATGGAGTGGAGCGCAGAGAACAGGGCTGGCTTGGGAGTGTTAAGGTATAAGTAGATAGGTGGGAGAGTGGAAAAGAGTAACTGAAGGTATATGACTATATGAGGGAAAAGTCAAACTAAAAAAGGCCTGAAGGAAAGGTACACTGCGGTTTTCTTAATTACCCAACAAACGATAGATTTTCTTTTTGCCTCTGTACCTCTTCTGTCCATTGATACGCATCACTGAGAAAATATACTTTCTCAGAGGAAATAAAGGCGTGAAGGTAAGGTACACTCAACACTATATGTTTTTTTTTTTTTTTTTTTTTTTTTTGAAGTGATATGTTTTTTTATTATTTATATGAACCAAATGCTGAAATGCATGGCCTCACACCTAGCTTTCACATTTTTGACAAAGCATGGGATTCTCTAATGTACTCCTTGTTCTCACGCACTCTCTCAGCAACAATAATATTGTCGGGCTTTATCTTTAGGACATTTTTTATATGAAAATGAAAAATTTTTAATTTTCTTAAACACTTTACTATAGTGGATAATTATTAGCATTAGTATCAGTTGTTGCAAAAGTATGTCATTTTAACACAATAAAAATGGTACTTTTATGTACAATAGATTAGGAAAGGAGGAAGAATAATAAAAAAAACAATAAAAATTTTATAATTTATGAACAGTATCATTCCAAATTTGAAACTACATAATTCTTTCATGCTAAAAGTTTTAAAATTTAAAACATCTAATGAATAAGCTATTTTGGTATTTGGTGTGTCAAATGCCAAATATTTGACATTTGACACACCTAATACTAATGCTATAGGACTATTCAAGTTGAATATACTCTAGTTTGTGAGGATATATTTGAACGGCAAAAAAAAGTACTTTGGATTTGGAATGAGAAATAGGTATGTGAATAAATGAAAAGAAGAGTAAGGTCATGGGAGTGGAACAGAATCATTAATGAAAGTAAATGGGGGTTGGTGGGACAAAATAGTAATAAAATTAAAATATTGTGAATAGTTTTTTTTTTTTTTTGCCCTAATGTTGTGAATAGTTAGGTTCATAGGTTGTCGAAATAAAAATATACTCATATAATTTTTATTTTGGTGTGGAATCTCTCAACTATGATAGTATGATTTTTCTTATATAAAATTAGGAAAAGAGGTTAATGGGTGTTCTAAAGTATTTGTCGGCCCCAAGAATTCGACAGCCCTGGCCCATTTTGTACCAAGCCCAAGGCCCACACCAAGGAGGAGGAAATGTCCAAGGACGAACGAGGGAGGTTCAAAGAGCCAAGAAGCATCGCCGAGGACGATCCAGTCCTCGGCCAACCGAGATCGCAGAAGGGAAGGGCGACGCGCCATCAAAGGCAACCTCCCAGAACATCCCAAAGAAAATGTCAAGTACAATGGGTGAGTCATGGGAGCATGACGAAGGAGCAACTCAAGGAGGAACTGTCACCTCCGCATTAAATGTCTGCAACTAATGTCCTGACCGCATTAATGAGGAAAAAATCCCCGAACAGTACTGCCTTGGTTGCTACAACTCACAGAAGGTTTAGGAAGGTGGCTGATGGGACAAACACTCGAGTAGTGACCTGCATGATCAACAAATGGAGGACCAAGATCAACTGAAAGGGGATATATAATGTAAGAAATCCTCCAGAAAAGGGGATGAGGAATTATAGACAGAGAACACTATAGCAATTTATATCATCTCTGTAACCTTTGTAGCTAAGCACTGAAGAAATAATAAGAACTCCAAGCTCTTTAGATGAGGGCCGAGGACAAAGTTTCGTGCTTTAGTCCACGTCTTTGTTATTTAAATCAACTCATGACCATGTTTAGCTATTGTAACCCTTACTAAGACCTAGTTCTTAAACCCACTATCTACTAATTTATTGTATTGGGCTAATTGTGTCTGAGTCCACTCATCCAACAGAAGAAGTGCTCAAACCCAGTCCCTACAATTGGCGTCGTCTTTGGGAAGAACTTATGTGTTAGTAAGGGCAGCAATCAAGCATGACAGGATCAGGCCCTCATGAAGCAGGCTCCCATCAGCCTAAATCGGCTAGATCCCAATGACAGGGTAACTTTCTCAACCTTGAGCGTGATCGAAATTAAGAGAATGGAAGGTTTCGAAAAGGAAGTGTGCACACCACTTAAACTAGCAGAAGCCACACTCATGTAGGCAGTCACGTATCCCAAGGATAGAATTATAAGCAGGCCATGCGGTGAGAGATAAACAACTTGAAGAGAAAGTTGCGCCATGCACAACGAATGCGGTCTCATTCTAGCCCCAACATGCCTTCTGATGAAGAAAGCGATGCTTGCTATAAGCACAAATCGAGAACTCCTCCAAGCAAGACCTTATCTCACGAAGAAAAGCACTATCAGAGGTATAAATATGAAAGCCCATACCCTAAGGGCTTAGGAAATGATGCCATGAGTAGGGCACTGGATCAATAGGGAAGACACCTTTTGCCATGACCTATGGGGCAGAGGCTGTTATTACTCTAGAGGCAAACTTCCTAACGATGAGGACGAGTTCCTTCACTCCAAGCAGTAATGATGAAGTACTAGATAGAACCTAGGTCTTGCATGGTCCTCGGACTTAAACCTATGGGGAAATTAGTTACTTCAAGAAGAATCTAAGTGCTAGACAGAACCAAGGTCTTGCATGATCCTCAAACTCAAACCTATGGGGAAACTAGTTACTTCAAGAAAAATCTAAGTGCTAGACAGAATCAAGGTCTTACATGGTCCTCGGACTTAAACCTATAGCGAAACTAGTTACTTCAATAAGAATCTAAGTGTTAGACAGAACCAAGATCTTGCATGGTCCTCGGACTCAATCCTATGGGGAAACTTGTTACTTCAAGAAGAATCAAAGTGCTAGACAGAACTAAGGTCTTGCATGGTTCTCGGACTCAAACCTATGGGGAAACTAATTACTTCAAGAAGAATCTAAGTGCTAAACAAAACCAAGGTCTTACATAGTCCTCAGACTCAAACCTATGGGGAAACTAGTTACATCAAAAAGAATCTAAATACTAGACAGAACCAAGGTCTTGCATGGTTCTCGGACTCAAACCTATGGGGAAACTAGTTACTTCAAGAAAAATCTAAGTATTATACAGAACCAAGGTCTTGCATGGTCCTCGGACTCAAACCTATGGGGAAACTAATTACTTCGAAAAATCTAAGTACTAGACAGAACCAAGGCCTTGCATGGTCCTTGGATTCAAACCTATGGGGAAACTAGTTACTTCAAAAAATCTAAGTACTAGATAGAATTAAGGTCTTGCATGGTCCTCGGACTCAAACCTATGGAGAAACTAACTACTTTCAGCGAAGGCCTGAGCGTTAAACAAATCCCAGGTGTTGTGTGACTCCTCGGACCACAACCTTTGAAGAAATTAACAAACTCAAGCACTTATCTGAGCTACAAATGCAGCCAAAGGGGAGTCTGGCACCTCAAACCACTTGCCCTGTCCTCATTCGATAAAGATGTAAACCAACACAAGCCCATGAGCATCACTTAAAGCACTTTAAGTTATAACAACAAATTCATGAGGTATAGGATTCACATTACAAGGTTATTACCTTTTATAGTCTATTCAGCAAAAGCAAGTCGTGGCAGTAAGGTGGCTCAATTATTAGTCAAAGTATAAGTGGAAATTATCATTATGGACTATATATTTTTTTGGCTGCGGTTTCAAAAATGGAAAATGAGTCACGCAGTTGAGAATATTTAGCTAATGATTAGAACACAGGTTATATAAACAGCAGAAACCATCATAGCGACAATAAACACATAATGTAAAAAATGAATTGCATACATTCAACCCAAAATGTTCCATTACAACAATTCAAGTACGTAAAAAAGAAAAAAATGAAAAAAAGAAACATGAGGCGAAAGCGCAACAGAGGTAGCCTATTTCTTCAACTTTATAGTCAGTTTGTCTCTAGAAGGCTGTTGAGAGGCTGTGTTAGAGGCAGGAGGATCCTAATTTGAAGGAGTGGCTTCAAGGGGAACGGCCTGAACGGGCTCAACCAGGAGAGCTGACTCCTTGGCAGGAAGGACCTAAGCATCAGCTATAGACTCTGCAGTTTTCTAAGGCGCTTTAGAGTTCAGGCCTTCATTTGTTTTTGCCGCCCCAGAAGGCTCACCTTCCTCGGCTGGCTCATCAGGAGCGGTCACAACCAGAGCAGCCTCAGGTCGAGCAGTCTTAGCCTCCTCAGAAGCAACTTCAGCTTCGGAACCAGAGGGAGCGGACTCTCGGATGGCAGGAGAGAAGTATACACTCTCCACCTTCCACAGATCTGATGAAGTCTCAACTCCAGCTTGTTTAAGGGCTTCATTCCAAGACTGGGAACAGTAAACCCTGCATACCCCAAGTACTTGAGCCTTGAGAGTGGCCTCGGTCTCGGCCATTCCTAAGGGAAAAGCTTCCTCCTCGACCTTCTCTTTAGAGGTCTCAGCCTCCGTCCTGACGAACTCCGCCTCTTCCTTGCCCCTCAAGGCTTCGTCCCTAACCCACTCTACAACCTTCTTGGCCCCCTCTGCCTCGGCTAGCTTCTTCTTTAGATCAGCAATTTGCTATCTGTTCACCTTCAACTGATCCTTGCCCTCGTGCAGATGGCTCGTCTGGGCCTCAACTTGTTTCTGAGCGCCAGCCAGGCCTACTTCGATGCTATCCTTGGCCCTCGTTATCTCTTTTAGATCTTCCCTTACTTTCTGGAGATCGGCCTCGGAGTTCTTAAGGGTTCTTGTAGCATCCAGGCGCTTGTCACGCTCGAGATCTAAGGCCCTGCTCTGCTCATGGGTTGCCTCTTCCAACCTGTAAGTGGCCTGGACAGCCTGCCGATTGAAATAAACACACGATAAGTTGGAAGCTAGAGAATAAAAATCAGCGAAGTCACAAGTCTTAGATGTCTTACCATGCCCAAATATCTTTTGACGCTTAGGAAGACCTCCTGCCTCCTCAGATTCCCCAGCTCGGCCATATCGCCGGGGAGTAGTAAGACCCTCTCTAACGCATCGGCCACGTAGGTGCCTTCACCCCCTCGGAAGTCCCTAAGGGAGGCATTATTCACCAAAGGCTCCCCATGGAGCATCGAGGCGGGGAGCCAAGCCTGTGGCTCGGGCTGTGGGGCGATCTCTTTCTCTTGGTCCTGGTGCCCGATTTTCAGTTGCTTTAAAGCTCATTGGGCTTCATCTTCCTCCTAAGAGGGGCGAGATCTCCCCCCATCTATTGGCTCTTTGCCTTTGGAAATCCTCTTCCTCTTTGGATCGACGTGCTCTGGCTGAGGGGATGGGGTTGGCTGCGTGGAGGATGACTTGGTCTGGATAGGCTGAAGCTTGGGAGGAGGAGGAGGAAGCTTGGAATGTGGCTTTCCCGGCGCGTCCTTCCCCGTCTGGCCCCCAATTAAGTTGAGTAGGCTAGTTTGGGGTCTTTTCTTGAAACTCATCTCGGCCTAGGAAGAAATCCCTTCTGATTGGAGATCTGCTTTGGTCAAATTGGGGTCGTCCAACTCACCAGAGGGATCCTCGGATGGATTGACTTGGTCGAAAACACCAAATTCGTCCTCGGATGGACCCAAATCAACAACTTCTTCCTCTCTCTCCGCTCTTTCTCCCTCGACCTCTGTAGCCTGATGGGACGAAGATGAGCTTGCCAACGGAACGCTTGCTGGGATGGGAGATCCTTCAAGAAGCAGGAACTTGTGCTCTGCTACAGTGATCTTGTGAAGCCGAGGATTTTTGGCTCTGATCATGTACTTGGGAGCTGAAAATAACTTCTGGAGGGAATCGTACCCGAGGATCTTGTGAGCGGCTCTGACTTGGTTGTCGGCCTCATTCACAAAGATCTCCACCCTTAGGATGGTTCCCAAATCTTCTCGATTAACCAAATGAAAGTGTCGTTCAAAGGCATGTGGATTTGCAAGAGGGAAGCACATTCATATTAACAACCTAACGATGCAAACTGTGATAACACAAAAGATTAACCCTCTCCTACTCTGAATGCCCCACTTGGTACCCCCTCCTCTGTTGGACAGTGAAGGTCGTCATGTCACTCCCTAGACACGATGAGAAAGTCCTTATTCAACCCTTTACTGGACTTGGGGAGGCACTAAATAAGCCGAACTTTATCGTCCCTCGTCTTTATATAGTAGGACTTACCCTTCAGGTGTTGGAGATTATAACACCAGTTTACATCATGGTGAGTTAACCTCAACCCCATTTTCTCATTTAAAGTGTCTACACAACCTAGGATCCTAAACACGTTGGTGGCGCACTGGGTGGGAGCTAATCGAAAATGCCTAAGGTAATCCCTCATCACCGGCCCCATAGGGATTCTCATACCACCTTCTAGGAAGGCAATTACAGGAATCACTACTTCTCCCTCTTGCCTCCTAAAGTGTCATTCCCCTTCCTCATAGTATCTTAAACCCAAGTTACTGGGTATCCTATATTCGTCCATGAACTTCTCCATTGCCTCTTCAAACTCAACTAACTTTTTAAACCTGCCCATCCCTAGGAACGGCTAAAGGACTCAGGGAAGGATGAAAGAAAGAGAGAAATCGTGAATTGGAAGGAGAAGAAAACTTACAGGAATGAGGAAAAGCTCCTCGGATAGGCTTTTTATGCTGAAAAGAGTCGTAAGTTTGGTTGGAGACTTGACCGAATTCAGCGTATGTGCACAAGAACTCTTGAGTGCAAAAGTAAAGATGTCAATCGGTTCAAAGAGGTACTTATACCTCCAATTAAAAAGGACCGTGCGGGCTTCCTGCCCATAAAGGCGAAGAAATCCCCACCGTTAGATTACCATCACACCGTTGAACGTGGGGAGCATAGAGTCGCCAGAATTTAATGAGGGCGCACTCCGTATACCGAAGCGTCAGGAAAGTGTCTTGGATAGGTGAAAAGAATCTAGTACTGACGGAGGAAAAGACTTGACAACCCATGACAAAGGCTCGAGGACATCAAAATCCTCCTTTCCACCCGAGGAGCCGGACAGCAAGATTTTGAGTGGCTATTGCGGGGCCCAAGAATTTGATAGCCCTGGCCCATTTTGTACCAAGCCTAAGGCCCACGCCAAGGAGGAGGAAATGTCCGAGGACGAACGAGGGAGGTCCGAAGAGCCAAGAAGCATCGCTGAGGACGATCCAATCCTCGGCCAACCGAGATCGTAGAAGGGAAGGGCGGCGCACCATCAAAGCCAGCCTCCCAGGTCAAGTACAATGGGTCAACCAAGGCAGCACTATTCGGGGGTCTTTTCCTCATTAATGCGGCTAGGACGTTAGTTGCAGGCATTTAATGCTGTGTAGTAGTGGTACACATGTGTCTTGAGGTCAATCCTTATAAGGCACATGTGGGAAGCATCTCTCCTCGATGTGGGATTGAGCAAAACCTTGAGGAGAGGCATAGTACCCTTTCCGAAGAGGACAATACCTGCTAATTGGGGGCTGAGACTATGAAACCCTCCCATATTAAAAGGCTCCTTTTAATGTGGGAGGGTTTCATAGTCTCAACCCCCAATTGGCAGGTATTGTCTGCTTTAAGCTCGCTTTTGTGCGTGGCCTTCACAGTTTTGCTCAATCCCACATTGGGGAGAGGCGCCTCTCATATGTGTCTTGAGGTCAATCCTTATAAGGCACATGTGGGAGGCGTTTCTTTTCGATGTGGGATTGAGCAAAACCGTGAAGGCCATGCACAAAAGCGAGCCTAAAATGGACAATACCTGCTAATTGGGGGCTGAGACTATGAAACCCTCCCACAGTATTTATTTAGGGAATATTTTAAAAAAAAAACTATGGACAAATTTTTTATTAAAAAAATATTTGTTTTAATAAAATTTGTTTATTATTTTTATTTTCTTATAAAATAATGTTAAAATTTTTTTAAAATAGTTTATTGACCATTGTTCTATGAATACCATTTAACACATTTAAGTATTTAACACAGTCCATGAAATTATCAAGCAAAAATCAAAATTATATTATATAAAACCACATTCCAAGTAGATGTGTCAATTTCATATTATGAAACAATGCATTTATTTAAAAAAAATACCATGTCAATAATATTTTTATAAAACTTTCAAAACAAATTACAAATGATAAATTATTATTAATAAGCAAAAAAATAATTTTAATTTTAAATTTACTTAAAATCAATCACAACTTCCCGGTTATAAATCGTTGTGTAATTATTTTAAAAAGCAGAGCAAAGTCGCAATGTGAAAATATTCACCGTAAAGTACTTCTGTTTCATGTCACACAAGCCTACGTACTACTACTGCCATGCACTAGTAATCTCTACTGACAAAGCCAAGACATTCGAACTTTGAATGAAGAATCGTACTGACTATAGAGTGAAACTGACAACTCAATAACCTGTCAACAAAACTTCTTCAGACCAAGCAGACCTCCTCATTTATGAACGTCACTACTCAATCCTGTACTTGTAGGATTGCTTTTCAAATTTCATTGTTAAATGTGAACTGCCTCAACAATTTTACGTTTGCTAGAATGAATAATGGCAATGCTACAAACTAAAGTAACTGGGCAGATCGTTGAGATGTTGACAATTTCCAATAGGGGACCTCTAGCTACCATTTATTCTTCTGGAAATTGGCTAGAAAATCACGATTTGAAGATGGTCCAGGTGAAGCAAGAGTGGAAAGACGGTTTTATCCTCGCTAACTAGTTGTTGATATACAGTAACCACCAGGTTTTTCTTGGTGTATGCTGAAATGTGCGGACTGTATCTTATGGGTGACCTGCTGACTTATGCAGGTGTATCACACCGCAATTTTGATTATCTCTATACATGGGTGATATCTGTATTAAAGTGAGATCTATAGTAAGAATTTGGCATAGTTGTCAGAATCGAACGGTACGTATCGTATCTAATGAATCGTACAATATAGTGTGTGAGCGTATAATTTAACCCTTAATACAGCAGTGGATATAAGCTTGTAGTTGCCGCATGTAATTTTCCTCCCATTTTTGTGATGCTAATCTCCTATAGTCTAGTTGTTTTGCTGTCTATAACATACAAATTCTTTATTTTCAATTTGTGAATTGTACCTTTCAGAAATTGGTTAACAGGAAAGAGGAGAAACAAAAAATCATAATAGAGATTAATAAAATTCCAGCATTATTGCACGAGTCGGAGAGCGCCAGAGCTCTCCGGGTTATCACAATGGTTAGCTTGACTGGAATAGCCAATCTAAACTTCATTCTATTATTTATGTGAAGCACCTAAACATAGATGTGGGATTCAAGCTTGAACAAGCGTATGTAGAGTGTTAACATATATAGTGTTGTGGGTTTTAGGCCTAGTTAGGTTACTTGTATAGCACACATATTTACTTGTACTGCACACATATGCCTCCTATATAAAGGCATCTATGTACATTCTTTTATACATGAAATACAATACTACGATTCAGTATTTCTAACATGGTATCAGAGCCACTGCTCTAATCCTTTGGTGTGTCGCTCTTAAGCAGTCTTGTCTTCTTGGGTGTCATCTGCAGCCGTTGTTGTGAGCAGCACCACTGCCCCCACCGCGACTCCAGTACATCAAAGACCACTGCCTTGCCGCCACCATCGCTTCCGCCTCTCTGATCAGACCACAGATTGTACCATCGGAAAGAAATATCTCCAATCTACTTTTCTGTGAAATTTCATCGTCATCGGACCAGACACGCGCCCCCAAGCGCCACTACAATTCTCGGCGTCCCTGCCACATGCCGCCAAGATCCTTCACGCGCCCCCACGTGCCTCCACGCGCTTCCACGCGCCGGCCACTCTCCTCCACGCGCCGACCACGCGCCTGCACGAGCCGGACACACGCTCCACGGTCTGCTGATGTCATCATATTGCCACATCAGCCCTAGTGACGTCATCAGTGCTTACGTCAGCACACGTCAGCTTGCTTACGTCATCGTTCCAGACCGTTGACTTTGACCGTTGACTTTTTGCTAGAGTTGACTTTTGCAGTTCAGGTGCTTCTTACCCAGTTTTTCGCGTAGATTTCATTTTTGCAGTCCATTTTTGAATATTTTACTTCTAAATGAAGAATAAGGACAAGTTTGCTTCCTGTTGCAACAATCGTCGCCGACAATCCAACAAACGGTTTTGCAATTTTTGCAAACGTTTTGGCCATAATATTGAGACTTGCTATCAGCGCAACAAATCAGCTGTTTCTACTTCTGCTGCTACAGTTGCTAACACTGAGAGTGTCCAACCCATGGCTCCTGTCTCTGCACAGTCTTAGTCTTCTGGATCCACTTTCTCCATTTCCAAAGATGACCTTGTAAATATCATCGCTAATGTCATTCGTATGGTTGGTAATGCATCTTATTCCTCTTCTCTCTCAGCTTTATCTGGTATGTCTCCACTCAGTCTCCTCTTACTCTTCGTGCATTTTCTGATGCTGATTGGGCAGGAGACCCCACTGATCGCAGGTCCACTACTGGTTATTGCTTTCTTCTTGGTTCTTCTCTGATTTCTTGGCGAAGCAAGAAACAAACTCATGTGGCCCGCTCCAGTACTGAAGCAGAATATCGTGCCCTTGCTGATACCACATCTGAGCTCCTTTGGCTACGATGGCTTCTCAAAGACTTAGGTGTATCTACATCCTCTGCTACTCCTCTTTATTGTGACAACCAGAGTGCTATTCATATTGCTCACAATGATGTCTTCTATGAACGGACTAAACACATTGAGATCGATTGTCATTTTATCCATTTTCATCTTGTCCATGGTGCTCTCAAGCTGATCTCAGTCTCCTCTAAAGATCAACTTGCAGATATCTTCACCAAGTCACATCCTAAGGGACGCCTTCGTACTTTGGTTGACAACCTCAAGTTGGTCTCACATCCACCTTGAGTTTGAGGGGGGCTGTTAACATATATAGTGTTGTGGGCTTTAGGCCCAGTTAGGTTACTTGTATAGCACACATATTTACTTGTACTACACACATATGCCTCCTATATAAAGGCATCTATGTACATTCTTTTATACATGAAATACAATACTACGATTCAGTATTTCTAACATAGAGCAAATCTTTTCCAAGCATAGATATATGTATTTAGTCCCAAAAATTTTCTTGGAGGGAGTTTTGGCTTCAAGAAATAGGGTGATTTCCGTATGATCTAGAAATTTAGTAGTTCTATATGTTTATGTATGTTTTACAATAATAAAAGTTGGATAATGCTTGGCTTACTTGCCTTTTTGAACAATTTATAATTCGGTGAATGTTTAAGACAAATGTTGGATTGTAATAGTTGGCCGATATGAAGTTCTTTTTCATTTGTTATATAACATAAGTTTGTAAGTGCTATTGATTTAATTTCCTTGTGATCAAATATATATATATATATATGTGTGTGTGTGTGTGTGTATGAATGCTCTGAGTTCAAACTTTTTGGTTTTGGCAATTTGTTCTCCCTTGGGTAAGCATCTTATAGGCGTTTTTCTTGTTCTTCTGTATTTTCCATCTTTGCTATTTGACCATATCATTAGATTAGGTGGGACCCTCTCACTTAGTGTTATACTTTTAATAATTCTAGCCTCACAAGGTAGAAAATTCCGGTCTATCACATGACTCATCCATTTGTCTAGTCTCACTGTTAATAAGCATATCCACTTACCATCAATAAGCATATCCATTGTGGCTGTTTTGAGCAAGGATGATCAGCTTGCCGTTGTAAGCCATTTGTTTAACCAACTTTGAATTCTCCTGGCCTTAAAGACTATTCCTATTGTGAAGAACTTTGCTTTAAAAATCTTATAGAAAGAAATTATTCCTTATGAATAAGTAGTCAAACTTGTTTAACTAGTATGACATCATTGAACTTCTCAAATCCCATTCCTCCTTGTACTTGGGTTGGCATAATTTGTCCCATCTTGGCCAATGTTTTTCCTTTCTATCAAGCCCATGTTTCCACCAAAACTGCCTAAGAGCATCCACAGCAGGTGTGGCAAATGTGCCAAATGCTAAATATTTGGCACATTTGCCACACCAAACACAAAAATGGAGCTTTATGAGATGTGCCAAATCTCAAAAATTATACAACATGACTACAGTACTGTTGCAAATTTGCAACGGTACAGACAAATGTTGCAAAAATGAAAATTGTTTTATATTCTCTTTTCTCTTTCCTTTCTCTTCATTTTTCCTTTTCTCTCACTTTTCGGTTTCCTCTCTCTTCTCCCTGTACCGGTTCCCTCTCTCTTCGACCAGTCCGAGATGTTCACCGACAGCGATGACGGTATAGCTCCGATGACGATCTCACCCACGACGACGGCGTAGCTCGATCTCACCCATGCTCCAGCGACGACGGTGTAGCTCTGACGACGATCTCACCCACGACGACGGCGTAGCTCGATCTCAGCCACACTCCAGCCACGCTCGATCTCACCTTGAGGCCACTGTCGATCTCACCCTAGAGAAAAACAAGATTGCCTCATCCCCAATCTTCACTAAGAGACTCTTTAAATTCCTTTACTCTCTTCCTCTCCATTGATACATCCTTGAGAGATTATTGACCAAATCCTTTTCTCACCACACCCACGTCTGTGAGAAGGTCTTTTGGTGCTAAGGGAAGCAGTTTGGAAGGGACCAATAGTTACTGGTTGATATTATGGGCTACAACGGAATCTAGTAAGCTAGAGAAGAAAAAGGTTCGGCGTAACCTCGTTGGAGCAAGAAGCTTGGAGGGCTTAGGTACCTGGGTAGATTAGGCTTGGAAGGTCTATTGCTGTTCATGTATCATAATTACATTTTCTAGTGGATTATTGACTGCTTGGAGGGCGGCGGAGATGTTTTACGCTGAGGGCTTCAGTTTTCTCTTCAATAACACATCGCGTGTTGTCCTTGTGTTTGCATCCCTCTTCCCTTTATCTTTGCCTTTTATTTTCTGTTGTGGATGTGATTATAATTGGCTTAGATTGTTTATCAATTCTGTGTTTGGCTTATGTTCATGTTCCACACATTAATTGTTTGATAATAAACTTGAATTGATAATTTGTAATTTGGGGTCTAAACGTTCAAGGGTGTTTTGTACACATTTTGAACATTCAATTGATATCAGAGCGGGTACACTTGCTGTGGTTTAAACACCTTAGTGCGATCCCTGCCCCCGTATTGAGATGGATAGGTCTCAATCTCTTATTGTACCACCATTTTTTTATAGTAATAATTATGCATTTTGGAAAGTCCAAATGAAGGCATTTTTGTGTTCTATTGATGATGCTGTGTGGGATGCAGTTGAAGTTGGTTGGACTAGGCCGGAGGCTGCCAAATCCACTTGGGATAAGGCAGCTCTTGTGACGGCTAATGCTAACAGTAAAGCATTGAATGTCATTTTCTGTGGTGTCTCTTTAGAAGAATTTCACATGATTTCACATATCACTATTGCTAAGGAAGTATGGGAGATTCTAGAGACAACTTATGAAGGAACTAAGAAAGTGAAGGACACCAAACTACAGATGTTAACCACTCGCTTTGAGGAGCTCAAAATGAGCGAGGATGAGTCTTTTGACTCTTTTTACAGTAAGCTGAACGAGGTGGTCGTCGGCAAATTCAATTTGGGGAAGAAGACAGAGGATTCTAAAGTTGTAAAGAAGATCCTTCGATCACTACCAGAAAGCTTTCGTGCCAAAGTAACGGCTATTGAAGAGAGTAAGGATCTTAACGACATTAAAGTTCAAGAGTTGGTCGATTCATTGCAGACGTATGAATTGTCACTGCCCACACTGAAGAAGAGCAAATCTCTTGCTCTTAAGACAATTGATGAGAGGGTGGTATCTCATGATTCTTCGGAAGAAGATGTAGTAGATAAAGATATGGAGTACCTTGTAAAGAACTTCCGAAAATTCTTGAAACTCAAGAACGGTGGGAAATTTGGTGACAAAGGAAAATTTCAGAGTTCCGAGAAGGAGAAGAAAAAATTCCAAAGGAAAGATGGTAGAGATTCCCAATCTTCACAAGGAATCACATGCTTCGAGTGTAATGGACATGGACACTTCAAAAAGGAATGTCCCAACTATTTGAAGTCAAAGGGCAGGGTTTATGCTACTACACTAAGTGACTTGGATACGTCAAATTCTAACTCTGAGGATAGCTATGACAGAGAAGGAAATTACTTCACATTCATGACCATTGCACATGTGGAGTCTTCAAATGATTTGGGTACACTTGTGAAGAAGCTTGGTGAGCATTTTGATTTGGAGTCTATTGGGATTGTTGAAGAATCGGAGGCTAAAGAGGATGAAGATACATCTGGTTTTCAAGAGAATTACGACTTACTCCTTGAGAAATCCGGTGGATATGCAAAGGTGGCTAACACAACCATCAAAAAGATGAAAAGGGCTGAGGAAGATTACAAAAGTCTTCTGGTGCATTACAAGGAAGCGAAGTGTGAAATTGAAACACTAAATGGTGAGTTATCAGAAACTTATACGAAAGTGAGATTTCTTGAGCAAGAGGTAGTGCAAGCATATGCCAAGATAGAAAGGGTCTCCTCCAAAAAGCTGGAAGATGTTATCTAATCTCAAAAACCTTCCTCAGACAAGTCCGATTTGGGATATACCGGAGGGAGTAGCTCATCAGCCAATGTCACCAAAGAAGTGAAATTTGTGAAGTCCAAAGAAATGGTTGTAGAAAAGCCTATTACTGAGAAAGTTAAGAAGAAGAAGGTAGCTGATCAACAGGTGTTAAATAAGTCTCGTAATTAATCAGAATCCAGATTTGAAGATAGAGGAAGATCACTTCCAAGATCACAACAGGATTCTAGAACAAATCATTTCTGTCACTTTTGCGGATTGTAAGGACATACAAAACCCAACTGTCACAAGCTGAGAGCATTGAACAATGTTGGTGCTCCTCGGTCACGAGGAAGAAGAAATGACAACAAATTTTGGGGTGGTGAGCAACCAGGAGGTCAGAACTGTGATCCAGGAATGATGGACGTGATGAAAATGATCGGTGTCTTCATCAATTGCCTGGAAAGCTTCACACGAAGGTTTGACAGTCCTAATTCTCGTACCCAATCCATCAAGGATATCACCCCAAATGTACGTGACGTGTGGATGACGAAGGGTACTCATGCATAAGCATTACAACATGTCCATGCATTAATACTTCTCATGTTTGTGAATATGCTTAGTTGTGTGCTTCTTGCAAGTGTTTTTTTAGTTGACATATTGTTTGTGTGTGTGTGTGTTTTTTTTTTTTTTTTCAAATGTTTTTACATTGTTGTTTATATATATATATATATTTTTTTTATCAATCTTTTACTGTTTTTGTGCCAAAAATTTAAAAACACATAAAAAGAAGAAAATCCTAAAAAGTTTGATCGCTTTGTTAAGTTTTGTTTCAAAACATGTTTTGCCTTATACCTTTGTACAAATGGTTTGTGCATTTACGAGCTTAGCTTGTCTCTTATGCACTCATATCATTGTGGAAGAAATCTTGACATCTATGTAACTGTTGTAAATAGACCTTCAACCTTGTCATGAATTATTAGTGAATGATTTTGTTGATCTTGATAATGCATAGATTTATGCCTATATATCTTCCACTTTTTATTTTGTTGTTGTTGTTGTTTTTTTTTTTTTTTTTTTTTTGGCTTAAAAAGCTCACCAAATGTAAATCTCCAAGTGAAAAGAGATTTTAAACTGCAAAAGCCTGTCGCACGTACTAGTATTTGACTAGGAAAAAGGGAAAGCGACCAAAATAAAATGTATGATGCCCAAAAAGCCAAAGTCTAACTCATTAATATGAAATATCAAAAATGTCATGCATCCATCTCACAATGAGATGTATTGAATCAAAAAAATCAAATGATATGATATATATGGAGCCAAATGAAAAGTTTCAAAGTTATATAATCAAGTTTATGTAGGAGATTATATATGCATACTTCTATAATTGAGATAGGTCACATTATCTAGTGCTAGTTATGTATGCCTTGATTGAATTGATCATTGAAGTTTCACATTGGACTAAGGATTATCTCATTTTTGATATTCACACACATCACACAAGTCTATATTCAATGAATGCCATATTCATTTGTGTTATTATACTTGATTAAATGTGTTTTCACATGCTCAATATTCGTTGATCAAACACAAAAGGATTTTTGAGTGTTTTTAGTTGTTTTTGGAAAGTACTTTGTTTTTACAAAAATGTCAAAATTTTCAAAAATAGTGTTGCTCTATTTTGGCGACTAAGTCGCGGGTTGGCCTAGTCGCATGCTCCAGTCACGAGCCCACTCCGAGATTTTTCGCGGCTCACTGGCAAGTCAAGGTATCAGTCGTGAAAGATACTAAAAATTTTTTTTCAAAATTTGAGTGTTTGCGACTTTCGCAACTCAGTGAGGTGACTTGTTCGCAGGTGGAGGGTCTAGTCGCTCTTACTCTATCATGCATGCGCTGGCTACACTCCCAAGGGAACTTTGAAAACCACCAAGGATCCGATCAACACTTTGGCGACAAACGGTGCCGGAAAGTACGATCTGAAAGTCAATCACGCCGAAACGATTGTACATTACACCTTTGCAATAACATTATTTATTTATTTTGATTTTAGCAGAGATTCTGAGATTCTGAGTACAGGCATTTGTACTTTTCAGCAATTTTCTAATTCACCTTTTTCACCATTTCGAACCCACACGCTGTGACTGAATCTGATCCCACTTCTATTATTAGGTGCAATATCTTTTTGCTTTTCAACTTTCGTACTTTTCCCTCTTTCTCTTTCTTCTCCCACTTCTTCTTCTTTTCTCTTCCTTTCTCTGGCTCCATTTGTCTGGACGCCACTCCTTCTCTCTATCCTTTTTTTTCTTTCTTCACCATTCATCCCTTCTCTCTCTTCTTTTTCTTTCTTCACCGGTTCTTTCTTTTCTCTTTTTTCTCTTTTTTTTTTCTCACTTCTCTTTCGTATTTTCTCTCTCCATCTCCGTGGGCTTGGTGGATTTTGACTGTGGTGGTGATTGATTTTGGGTGTGGGTTTCTCGGATTTGGTGGTGCGACTGATTTTGGCCGTGGGTTTGGTGGTGGTGATTGATTTTAAAAAAAAAAAAAAAAAAGGAAAGAAAACAACCTTAACGTATACTTTTTTTTTTTTTTTTCCTCCCATAAGATTGTGGTTTATTTTTTTAGACCCTACTACAAGATTATGTTGTTCTATAATGAATAGCTTTTCTGGACAGAATATGCATTTTTGGGACAGTATATTGTATAGCTAGTGAACAACATTTTGGATGGCTGGACTAGTATTTTTGGGTACAGCAGAGTTGATTTGGACATTTTCTCTGACAGCATAGATGACAATTTGGACAGCTGATCACACAATTTTGTAGCAAATTTTTAGAAAATTTTTGTAACTAGTGAAATTGCTCAAACATGATAGATTCAGTCTGTTTAAGCTGCCTCTTACTTAAACACTAGAGCTCCGTTTGGATTCGAATGTTTGCGTCTGCGTCTGGACCTATCTCACGTTTTTGGCTTCTTTTTTTTTTTTTTAAATGAGCGTGTTATGCACTGTCCGTGGTAAAGCTGTTTTGGGGCATTATTCCAGAAGTTGAAAATTTATGTACCAAGGAACATATTTCAGGTTGTTCAAGAGGGTCATTCAGTGTTAATATTTTGCTCTAGTTGAAAGGGATGTGAATCAACTGCAAGGCATGTTTCACAGTTCCTCAAAAAATTTTCTATTAATGTTCGTAATGATGAAAGTGAGTTCTTGGATATTACTTCAGCTATTGATGCCTTGCGAAGGAGTCCAGCAGGACTGGATCCTACATTGGAAGAAACTCTCCCTTCTGGTGTTGCCTATCACCACGCTGGCCTCACGGTATTTATTTATTTTGTTGTGGCTGTATCTTTCATTATTTTTATGGTATATACTTGATTTCTTTGTCTTTTGATTGTCTTAAAATAATTTTTAATGGGGATTCCTTGGTCATTGACAGTTGTGGGATTTCCTTACTTTTAAAGGTTTGGATGTTTATTTATCTTTTCTGTAGGTTGAGGTGAGAAAGATTGTTGAAACCTGCTACCGCAGAGGCCTTTTACGTGTCTTAACTGCTACGTCTACCTTAGCTGCTGGGGTTAATTTACTAACTAGGAGGGTCATTTTTCGACAACCCAGGATTGGTCGTGATTTTATTGATGGGACAAGGTACAAACAGATGGCTGGTCGGGCTGGTCGGACTGGGATAGATACAAAGGGGGAAAAGTGTATGTCTGATTTTTTAGTTCCTGTTTTATGTTTCATTTTAGTCCAGGCACCTCTTATTTTTTATTGTTATCTAGGATGATTGCTGGTTGCTTATATTATTTTTTACTGTTTTTTTAAATGTCAAATTGATTGATGCTTGTTATTGTTTTATTACCTTTATTTTTTTTATCATATTTGACTTACTTTTTTGGTGTATTTCAGTGAGGACATAATTCACTGCTTTTATATTAAGATGCTGATTTTTTCCCCTAATGATTTTACCTTACCAGGTACTAATATGCAAATCGGAAGAAATAAAAAGAATGATGGGACTTCTTAATGAAAGCTGTCCACCATTGCATTCTTGTCTATCTGTAGATATGAATGGAATGACTCATGCCATTTTAGAAGTTGTGGCTGGCGGGATTGTTCAAACTGCTAATGATATTCATCGATATGTTCGGTGTACTCTTCTGAATTCCACCAGGCCATTTCAAGATGTGGTGAAATTAGCTCAGGAATCTCTTCGGTGGTTGTGCCACAGAAAATTTCTTGAATGGAATGATGATACTAAGTTATACAGTACCACACCACTTGGATGAGCAGCTTTTGGCAGTTCTCTTTGCCCAGAAGAATCACTTGTAAAAATTTGCATCTTCTATTTTCATTATTTTCCTTTTTATATAATTTCCTTACTGTTGATTTACTCTTTGTGCAATAAGTAATGTTGATTTCTGGGAAAAAAATTGTTGTTGAAATTGATTCAATGCTTATGTTTGGTTCCCTAGATTGTGCTGGATGATCTTTCAAGGGCAAGAGAAGGATTTGTGCTTGCATCTGATTTGCATTTAGTTTACCTAGTAACACCAATAAACGTTGACGTTGAGCCAAATTGGGAACTGTACTATGAACGTTTTATGCAATTATCTGCTCTTGACCAGGTAATTATGCTTCTTGTTATAGTGGCTTCTCTGATTCCAAAAGGAAATTCATTATCAATCACTCTTTTTTGGTTTATATTATTGACCCTCCATTTTCTATTGAACACTAGGCTTATGTAATTTTGTCATGGGAGGCTTTTTTGGAGTTCCATTTGTTGTGCTATGATAAATGGATGATTTCCTGTATCACTAGAGGCAAGCCTCAAGTTTACTAAGAACTTGTTTTGTGCTTCCATCTTTGGGATTATCTAAAGTTTACCTCATGCGCCAAGTGGACCTCCAAATTGTTTTTTATATTATTGACCCTCCATTTTCTATTGAACACTAGGCTTATGTAATTTTGTCATGGGAGGCTTTTTTGGAGTTCCATTTGTTGTGCTATGATAAATGGATGATTTCCTGTATCACTAGAGGCAAGCCTCAAGTTTACTAAGAACTTGTTTTGTGCTTCCATCTTTGGGATTATCTAAAGTTTACCTCATGCGCCAAGTGGACCTCCAAATTGTTTTTTTAAATGCCATGCGGAGTTTTAAAAGTATTGATCTCTTTAAATGGATGTCTTGCAGTAACAAATATTTCTTTTGGGTTAGTTATACACACAACCAATGGGCCTTGAACCTAGAACCTCACTATCCACCTAGAACTTATAAGGGAAGGAGGTGCCTATTGAGCTAGAGCTCATTGGCTTGTCACAGTAACAAATTGTTTGTATTTTTAAGAGCAATTAGATTCAGAGATTTACCTAATGGTAGAATCAATATAAAGTATGCTTTCTTTCTTCATAAATCCATGATTGTGTATTGGATTTCCTTAGTAGATGATTCCATCTTCTCAGAATCATGCGAATAACTTATTCTTTTTCTTTTCTTTTTTGAATTTAAAATTTTTAAACTTTAATGTGGTTTATTTCTCAGCCTGTAATTTTCATCTTTACATCTGATTTTATAATAAAAAAGGCGGAAGAGGCAGCTGAATCCGTATCAGTATCAATATCAATACACGCCAAAACAATTGTACATCACACCTTTGCAATAACATTATTTATTTATTTTGATTTTAGCAGAGATTTTGAGTACATGCATTTGTACTTTTCAGCAATTTTCTAATTCGCCTTTTTCACCATTTCGAACCCATACACCGTGACTGAATCTAATCCCACTTCTGTTATTAGGTGCAATATCATTTTGCTTTTCAACTTTCAAACTTTTCCCTCTTTCTCTTTCTTCTCCCACTTCTTCTTTTCTCTTCCTTTCTTTGGCTCCTTTTGTTTGAACGCCACTCTTTCTCTCTATCGTTTTTTTTCTTTCTTCACCATTCATCCCTTCTCTCTCTTCTTTTTCTTTCTTCACCGATTCTTTCTTTTATCCTTTTTTTTTTTTCGCACTTCTCTTTCCTATTTTCTCTCTCTCCATCTCCGTGGGCTTGGTGGATTTTGACTGTGGTGGTGATTGATTTTGGGTGTGGGTTTCTCGAATTTGGTGGTGGTGTGACTGATTTTGGTGTGGGTTTGGCAGTGGGTTTCTTGAGCAAATTCCACCGTTTTTCGACTTTCACGGAGATGTCAAGGAAAAGGCGTATTGATAAGGAAAGTGAAAGTCGAAAAACGGTAGAATCTGCACAAGTTCCTGATCCCTTCTCAATGGCAAAGGCTGTGGAATGGGAAAGATTTGTGGAGTTTCAGATAAAGTAGTTAATGTTTACTAAGTTAATGACCACTACCACCTTTTGTTTGTTCAGTTGCTTGTATGGTTTAGTGGGGGCATATTGTATTGTGCTAAGGAACAATTATGTTATTATATTTGAATATGTATGTTAATGACCGTACTATTTGCTGGTTTGTTATGTTTATTACCTTCTCTCGTTACAAACAGTCTGTGTTGCTGATTTATTATTGTATAAAAAAACTTGTGACTTTCTTTTAATGCACAATTTCTGTTTTCTGCAAAATTTCCGTTTTCTGCACAAAGTTACAAACTTACACTGTTCATTTTCGCTTTGCTTTATCAGTTTTATCCTAGAAAGCAAAACAGTGATTAAACAATGGACTAATTGAGTTATATTTTTAATCTATATTGAAACAGGGTCACTACCATTGCCTCCTCTGCGGAGCAGAACAAATCCCTCAGTAGTAACAAATCATTCTGCTTCTGGTAACTAGGCAGAGTGGTCTTTTACTCTTATGCACCACTATTTTTAGAAATTTACAAGTCCCTTAGTGCACAGATATATTTGGATCACCAATTTCCCATTTCTTTGAATGATTTACTCTTTTTTAAATCTTAGTAACTCATGCAAGTATTAATCAAAAATTATATTTTAGGGTATATTTTATACGCTTCATTTGCTGTGACATGCAATCAACTTATTAGAGAATCAAGTGAAATTCTTGTTTTCACAAAAAGAGTTAAACTTTCGGGGCAGAGGCCATGGTGGTTATTTGCCTTATCTTTTTACTTAAAGTTGCATTGCTTTCAATAATTATTATATCTAATTTATATATTAGTTAATAAACCAATTTATTTAGCAAACTATCTTCGAAATTACATTTCCTTTTAATACAATTATAGTTAATAAACCAATTATAGTATCACCAATTTGCCATTGAATTGAATGATTTATCCATCTCAGTTTTTTTTTAGAGTATATTATGAATGCTTAAATTGTTGTGAGATAATGTCAACTCATAGAGAATAAAGTTCAAAAAAAAAACTTGATAGTTGGGTGAATTGTAAGGGGGCATAGGCCATAGGGGCCATTTGTCCTATCCCTTTAGTTAAAAAAATTATTAACATCATGCCCATGATACCCAATGTAAATAATAAATTGATCAATTATCACACTCTATAACCATGTCAATAAATACTTATCTTAAATCCCAATTGTAACCAACTCAGCTCACTGTTATTTTGCTATATTGTCATGCATCTGTTGATACCATAAATTTTTTTTGTTTGTGTTAAGGGATTTGGATTGATTGCTTTTATTAGTTATTATGTAGACAAAGCTGGCAAGATTTAAGCTTTTGTGTTAAGACCTATGTTGGTATCAATTTTAGATGTTTTGAGTGATGAAATGGCAAAACCATAGCTCAGTGCTTTGTTGGTAATGTGTTATGGTACTAAGGTTTCAAATTTCACTAGAAATTAAAAAAGAAAAAAAAATACATGATCTATTTTCTATCTGTTGTATTATATAATGCCCAAGTCAGGTTTTTCACTCTATTGAATTTCACTTGTGGTAGCAACTAGTTTATATGTGGCTGATTTTTAGGATTTATGCTGACTAGATCAATACTCATGGTTGGTTGCAATAATGCATACCTTAAGTTGCTGCATAACTAATGTTGTTAGAGGCGTGATGGATGCTTTGATTGATTTGGTGTGTCATTACCAAACACAAATATACATTACACAAGTATACTTTATCCTAGTTTTATTTATTTTTCCACAACATTGCCTAATGAGATTATTTTGGCGAGAGTTAGTCTATAGCTCTGCCTTTTGTTACTACTATCAAATGTTGTATGTTTGATTGCTTGAATATTAACTAATACTATGCAATAGGTAACAATCTAATGGAAGTTATCCTCACCATATTTCTATAATATATTGTTTTCATGATTTTCCTCTCATCCAGGGCATTAATCTTCTTTGGCAATTCCTATTTAGTTACATGACACAAAATTATAAAGCAAGATGATCCATTTTTATTAATCTTCTTAACTATTGTTGTTGTTATACTGTTTAAGCTTTTGTCATTTTTTCTTTGATTGGATTGATAGAAACATTAACATCCCCAATTCCAGATAATCATGTGTAAATTTATAAGCTTCTTGTTTGGTAATTATGAGCATGCTTATGGTTGGTCTGGGTTATAAATCAGCTAAGGCTTATAGGATCACACCTTGTGTAATATCATAAGCCTAATTGAATCACATTACATGCTAGTGTAACCAATTGCCTAGAATGGAACTTCATAGAGAATTGCCCTGACTTTGCATCAAATTGGTTGTATTGTATCTCATATCTCCAACTTCAGCCGCATGCTACTCACCAAATCTAAATGCTAGACAGAACCAAGGTTTTGCATGGGTCTTGGACTCAAGCTTATGGGGAAACTAGTTACTTCAAAAAAAAAAAATCTAAATGTTAGACAAAATCAAGGTTTTGCATGGTCCTCGTACTCAAGCCTATGGGGAAACTAACTGTTTCCAACAAAAACCTGAGCGTTAAATAGATCCCAGATGTTGTGTGATTCCTCGGACCACAACCTTTGAGGAAATTAACGAGCTTGAGTACTCATTTGAATTACATATACAGCCAAAGTGGAGTTTGGCATCTCGAACCTCTTGCCCTGTCCTCGTTCGATAAAGATGTAAATAAACACAAGCCCATGAGCATCCCTTAAAGCACTTTGAGGTACGTTGAACTTAAATCCCTTGCATGGTCAATAGTTAACCATTTCCTTGAGGTCAACAAATTTTTAGAACATTCCCATAGATACCTTTGCACATTGTGCTGTGCATTCGATCGTAGGATTTAAAGGTTTATCTTTATAGGTGCTGCGCGCTTAGCATTTTTTACCTGTTATGATAACCAATTCATAAGGTATAGGATTCATATTATAAGGTTATTGCCTTTTGCAGTCTATTCAGCAAAAGCAGGTTGTAGTAATAAGTTGGCTCAATTGTTAATCAAAGTGTAAATGGAAACTTATTATGGACTTTACATTTTTTGGCTACTGCTCCAAAAGTGGAAAACAAGTCACACTGTTGAGACCGTTTAGCTAAACAATCAAAGCGCAAATTATATAAATAGCAGAACCCATCATATCCACAATTAACAAATGAAAAGGGAATTGCATACATTCATTCAATCCAAGTGTTCCATTACAACAGTTCAAATATTCCAGAAAAAAAAAAAAAAAAAAAAAAAAAAAAAAAAAAAAAAAAAAAAAAAAAAAAAAAAAAAGAAAGAAAGAAACATGAGGCAAAAGCGCAACAGAGGTAGCCTATTTCTTCAACTTTATGGTTAATTTGTCCTTAGAGGGTTGTTAAGAGGCTGTGTCAGAGGTTGGAGGATCCTGATATGAATGAACGGCTTCAGGGGGAATATCCTGAAGGGGCTCAACCAGGAGAGCTGACTCCTTGGCATGAAGGACTTGAGCATCAGCTATAGACTCTGCGGTTTTCTGGGGCGCTTCAGAGTTCAGGCCTTCATTTGTTTCTATCGACCCAGAAAGCTCACCTTCCTCGGCTGGTTCATCAGGAGCGGTCACAACCAGAGCAGCCTCAAGTCGAGCAGTCTTAGCTTCCTCAGGAGCAACTTCAGCCTCGGAGTTAGAGGGGGCAGACTCTCAGATGGTAGGAGGGAAGTATATACTTTCCACCTTCCACAAATCCGATGAAGCCTCAACTCCAGCTTATTTGAGGGCTTCATTCCAAGACTGGGAACAGTAGAGCCTGCATACCCTGAGTACTTGAGCCTTGAGAGTGGCCTCAGTCTCGGCCACTCCCAAGGCAAAAGCTTCCTCCTCAGCTTTCTCCTTAGAGGTTTCAGCCTCTGTCCTGGCGAACTCCGCCTCTTCTTTACCCCTCAAGGCTTTGTCCCTAGCCCAGTCTGCAACCATCTTGGCCTCTTCCACCTCGGCCAGTTTCTTCTTTAGATTAGCGATTTGCTCTTTGGCAACCTTTAACTGATCCTCGACCTCACGTAGATGCCTCATCTAGGCCTCGGCCTGTTTCTGAGCGCCAGCTAGGCCTGCTTCGGCGCTATCCCTAGCCCTCGTCATCTCCTTTAGATCTTCCCTCGCTTTCTGGAGATCGGCCTCAGAGTTTTTGAGGGTCCTTGTAGTATTTAGGCGCTTGTCATGCTCGAGATCTAAGGCCTTGCTCTGCTCATAAGCTGCCTCTTCTAGCCTATAAGGGGCCTGGACAACCTGCCAATTGAAACAAGCACACGATAAGTTAGAAACTAAAGAACAAAAATCAGCGGAGCCACAAGTGTTAGGCGTCTTACCATGCCCAAATACCTTTTAAGGCTGAGGAAGACCTCCTGCCTCCTCAAATTCCCCAACTCGGTCATATCGTCGGGGGAGTAGCAAGGCCCTCTCCAGCGCATCGGCCACGTAGGTGCCTTCACCCCTTCGGAAGTCCCTGAGGGAGGTGTTATCCATCAAAGGCTCCCCATGGAGCATCGAGGCAGGGAGCCAAGCCTGTGGCTCAAACTATGTAGCGATCTCTCTCTCTTGGCCCTAGTGCCTGATTTTCAGTTGCTTTAAAGCTCGTTGGGCTTCATCTTTCTCTTGAGAGGAGTAAGATCTCCCTCCATCCATTGGCTCTTTGCCTTTGGGAACCCCTTTTTTCTTTGGGTTGGCGGGCTCTGGTCGAGGAGGTAGAGTTGGCTGTGTGGAAGATAACCTGGTCTAGACAGGCTAGAGCCTGGGTGGAAGAGGAGGAAGCTTGGACTGTGGCTTCCCAGCGCGTCCTTCTCCGGCTGGCCCTCAATTAAGTCGAGCAGGCTAGTTTGGGGTCTTCTCTTGAAACCCATCTCAGCCTAGGAAGAAATCCCTACTGATAAGAGATCTGCTTCGGTCAAATTGGGGTCGCCCAAGTCACTAGAAGGATTCTCGGATGGATTGACTTGGTCGAAAACACCAAATTCGTCCTCGGACGGACCCAAATCAGCAACTTCTTCTTCTTTCTCTGCTCTTTCTCCCTCGGCCTCTGCAGCCTGATGGGATGAAGAAGGGCTTGCCAACGGAACACCTGCAGGGATGGGAGATCCTTCAAGAAGTAGGAACCCGTGTTTTGCTACAGTGATCTTATGAAGCCGAGAATCTTTGGCTCTGATCACGTACTTGGGAGCTGAAAATGACTTCTGGAGGGGATCGTACCCAAGGATCTTGTGAGCGACTCTGACTTGGTTGTCGGCCTCGTTCATAAAGATCTCCACCCGAAGGTTGGTTTCCAAATCTTCTCGATTGACCAAATGAAAGTGTCGTTCAAAGGCGTGTGGATCTGCAAAAAGAAAGCACATTCATATTAGCAACCTAACAATGCAAATTGTGATAACACAAAAGATCAACCCTCTCCTACTCTGAATACCCCACCTGGTATCCCTTCCTCTGTCGAACAATGAAGGCCGTCGTGCCACCCTCCAGACACGATGAGAAAGTCCTTATTTAACCCCTTACTGGACTCGAGAAGGCACTGAATAAGCCAAACCTTATCGTCCCTCGTCTTAATATAATAGGACTTATCCTTCAGGTGTTGGTGGTTGTAGCACCAGTTTACAACATGGTGGGTTAACCTCAACCCCATTTTCTTATTTAAAGCGTCCACACAACCCAGGATCTTAAACACGTTGGTGGCGCACTAGATAGGAGCTAATCAAAAATGCCTAAGGTAATCCCTCATCACCGGCCTCATAGGGATTCTCATACCACCTTCTAGGAAGGCGATTACGGGAATCACTACTTCCCCTTCTTGCCTCCTAAAGTGCCACTCCCCTTCTTCATAGTATCTTAAACCTACATTACTAAGTATCCTATAATCGGCCATGAACTTCTCCATTGCTTCTTCAGACTCAACCAACTTTTTAAACCTACCCATTCCTAGGAACGGTTAAAGGACTCAGGGAAGGACAAAAGAAAGAGAGAAATCGAGAATTAGAGGGAGAAGAAAACTTACAGAAACGAGGAAAAGCTCCTTGGACAACCTTTTTATACGAAAAAGAAACGTAAGTTTGGTTGGAGACTTGACCGAATTCAAGGTATGTGCGCAAGAACTCTTGAGTGCAAAAGTAAAGAGGAAAATCGGTTCAAATGGGCATTTACACCCCCAATTAAAAAGGATTGTCGAGCTTCTCGCCTATAAAGGCAAAGAAATCCTCACCGTTAGATTACCATCACACTGTTAAACATGGGGAGCACAGAGCCGCCGAATTTAATGAGGGCACGCTCCGTATACCGAAGCACCAGGAACGTGCCTTGGACAATTAAAGAGACTCTGGCACTAACAGAGGACAAGGCTTAACAAGTCATGACAAAAGCCCAAAGATATCAAAACTCTCATCTTCGTCCGAGGAGCCGGACAGCAGGATTTTGAGGGGTTATTATGGGATCAAAGAATTTGGCAACCACGGCCCACTTTATACTAAGCCCAAGGCCCATGCCGAGGAGGAAGAAATGGTCGAGGACGAAAGAAGCAAGTCCAAAGTGCCCTGAAGCATTGCCGAGGACGATCCTGTCCTCGGCCAACCGATATCACAGAAGGGAAGAGTGGTATGCCATGAAAGGTAGCCTTTTAGAGCATCTCAAGGAAAAGGACAGGTACAATGGGTCAGCCATGGGAGCACGGTGGAGGAGCAATTTAAGGAGAAACTGTCACCTCCGCATTAAATAGCCACAACTAACGTCCTGGTCACATTAATGAGGAAGTGATCCCTGAACAGGACTGCCTTGGTTGCTGCAACTCACAAGAGGTTTGATAAGGTGGCTGATAGGACAAACACTCGAGTAGTGACCTGCATGATAAACAAATGAAGAGCCAAGATCAGCTAGAAGGGGGTATATAATGTTAGGGGTCCTCCAAAAAAGGGGAAGTTGGAAACAAAAAAAAAAAAAAAAAACACAGCAACAATTTGTATCGTCTCCGAAACCTTTGTAACCAGACTCTGAATAAATAATAAGAACAGCAAGCCCCTCAGAGGAGGGCCGATGACAAATTTTCACACTTTAGTCCACGTCTTGGTTATTCAATCTAATCATAATCATGTCTAACTGTTGTAACCCTCACTAAGGCCTAGTTCTTAAACTCATTCTCTACAAATTTATTGTATTGGGCTATTTGGGCTTTAGTCCACTCTTCTATTAGGAGAAGTCCTCAAACCCAGTCCCTACAGTATTCTACTATAAATAATTAAATTAGGAATCTTATAAAGTAATACCTACAATTTTATTGGTTTTTAATTTTTGTGCAAATAAAACATGTTTTGTATTGCCTTAGTTTCTGAGAAGCATATTCCCTAGCTTGTGTTTGTATTTATACTTAAGTTGTCAATTGTTCTTTAGTTTGTGAGGATTGGGTGTCTGTAACCTTGTAGTTAGCTTGTGATATTGTGAATTGTGTCTATATTGGGCTTTTGTTTGTTCTAATTAGGTATATCATTAATTTTTTTGAAAGATCAAAGTCAACAAAATTCTTCAAAACAGGGTGAACAAATTAGTAGTTAAAAAAAATGCAAAAAGACAAAACTGAAGCTTTAATTTTCACTTTTTTTTTTCTTTTTTTTTTTCATTTAAGTCCTCTAACTTTTAGTTTTGTCAATTCAATCCTCTAACTTTCAATATTTGTCAATGCAGGGTTTCGTTACAACTCAGTTATTGGTTGCCGTTAGAACTCTTGAAATGACGTCGTTTTGCATTTTTTTATTTATTTGAAATTAAAAGAAAATAATAAAAATCTATAAATAAAAAAAAAAAAGAAAAAAGAAAAGAAAAGGAAAACATTTAAGGAGCGACGACCCTGAAATAGTCTTGCTTTTACTCTATCATGCATGCGCGGGCTACACTCCTAAGGGAACTTTGGAACCACCAAGGATCCGATCAACACTTTGGCAACTAATGGTGCTAGAAAGTACGATCTAAAAGTCACGACGACTGGAGATGAGGTCACGCTACACACTAGAGTAGACTCGTCGAGAATCATCGACACAGTGCTCGACGCTACACCTTTGGCTATCTTCACCGTCGACAATGTGCTTCTTCCAAAAGAGCTATTCGGAAAATTTACACGTATAGGGATTTGGGTATTCTTCAAGTCTTTGTTTTGATTCAAAAGAAGGGAAACGATGTAGCTCTGCATTGACAAAAATTGAAAGTTAGAGGATTGAATTGACAAAACTGAAAATTAGATAATTAAAATGAAAAAAAAAAATGTGAAAGTTAGAGCAGTTTTATATTTTTGCCTTAAAAAAATTATCAATTTCACAGAGTCATGGCCAAATTAGAAGTAAAATTCTTGATTAGCTTGATTTGGGTGTCAAGGGGCATGCTTAACTATAAAGTCTAATGATACTATTTTTTCACAATATGATATGAGTTGACATGTGTAATAGTTGTATAATATAATAAGTATTAAGTATTGTTCTCAGACCAAGAGATATTCTCAAGATCCAAATGTATGCTTTCACACATTCTCAAAAGAATTTGCCGAATTCTTTTTTTTTTTTTGAGAAACGGCCGAATCCTCTTGGTGCAGCTTTGATAACTGATTTGTGAATGATTATACACCTAGCCGGAATTTGAGAATTACCGTCTGCAGTTAAAACATTTACTTGGTCAGACTACTTCGCTAGAATTAAACAATCTTGAAATACCACAGGTGCGAAACCAAAGATGAAATTGATCGTTCCTTCGACAATATAGTTCTTCTAGAATTGTTTGCCACAGTAGGTGAAGAGAGTATCTTTATACTCGCTGAACTTACATCTATAGAATGCAACATCAGTAGCAGCTACAGCGAGCGTCACTGCTTGATCTTTCTCAGGTCTGGCATTATATCCGATTGTTAGATCATCCACTGTAAATCCCTCTCCCTTCACCGCTGAAAAGAATATCAAACACAATTATAAATTAGCTAAAATCAGGAAGAACGTCACTTGGGGAAATCATTTTCAACAGTATTATGTGTAAATGAACCAAACATATTATAAGTAATTAAATTAGTGATTTAATTAAGTAATATAAATAATCAACAATTTTATTGTTTCTTTTTAGGCAAATAACACATGTTCCATATGGCTTTGGTTCCTGAGAAGCATATTCACTAGCTTGTCTTGTATTTATATTTAAGTAGTCAATTGTTCTTTAGTTTGTGAGGATTGGGTGTTTGTAGGAAGCTTGTGATATTGTAAATTGTGTTTATGAGCTATATTCTGCTTTCGTTTTTGCTAATTAGATATATCATTAGTTGTTTTAAATGATCAAGTTAATCTTACCATTAAGAGGTAAAATTTCTACTAATATGAAATAGAATTTTGATGGCCAAGTTAATCAAGTTGTTGCCCTCGCGATCACTAACGTTGAAGTGGCGTTTTATAAATGTAGATTTAGCGGGTTTCAAGATACACTCTATGTTCCTGTTGGATCATAGTTCTTCTGCAATCGTATTCATTGAGGGGACGGTTGATTTTATCTTTGACAAGGCAACTACTGTGTTTCAGAATTATCTAATCTTAGTGAAGTAGTCAAAGCCTAGTCAAGTTAATGTTCTGACTGTAAATGGCAGTAGTGTGATGACAAATGACAGGAGTGAGAATCACAAGGGTATTGTCATACACAAGTCACTGATTGGAGCTACGCCAACCGACAAGCTTTGGCTTGAGAATTTGGTAAATTCGACTTACTTGGGACGACCATGAAGTGACATAGCTGTGATAACGATCATTGATAGCTACCTCGGTGCAAGTTCAAGGTTGAGCAAGTAGGTGAAATGAAAAGGATGTAGAGCAATCTTTTTGTAGCAGGCATTCAAGTATTTGTCCCATAAATTTCTTTGGAGTGTTTTGGGTCCAAGATTCGGGTTTTCAAATAATTTAGAGCAACCACATTAGTTCATTTATAGTCTTTTAAAATAGTAGAAAGTACAAATTTTATACATTTTGAGCAAAAAAACACTCACATCAGTGTGTAAAAATGTGTAAACTTGTCTAAAAATTTTCATGAGTTACAGTAACCGTGTATATTTACACGGTTACAGTAACCGTGTATATTTACACGGTTACTATAACTCATTTATCCATTATTTTAGTATTTGTTTCTCTCTCCTCCCAACTCTCTCAAGCTTACAGCTCTCTCTTTCAACCGTGTATAGTCTTCTCACTCTCACCTCTCTATCATTTCATCTCTCTCTCAGTCCACTGATCAGTCCACCGATCTCACCGATCTTACTCACCGCCGTTACGATCTCAACATGCAAACGACATCGTGGCAGAGCTCAGAAACACCGCGGCGGAGTTTAGATGGTACGATCTCACTCGCACAAGACCTAGAAATGACACCGTGGCAGAGCTCTTAGGGACGTGATGTGTGGGTTTTGATGGGTATTGATCCATGGGGTATTGATCGGGTTGATGGTGGGTTTTAATTGGTATTGATCCGTGGGTATTGACCGGGTTGATGGTAGCTGGGATTTGATGGGTGGGTTGAATATTTTGATCGATGGGTTTTGATCTTGATCGGCTTGTTTTTTTTGGTTCATTGGTGGGTTTTGATGATCTTGCCACTGATTGGGTAGGTGATGATTTGGCTTGATTAGGTTTCGGGTTGGGTGGGTGATTAATGGGTTTGGAATTGAATGAGTTTCGGATTTAGTGGGTTGGTTTATTTTGATGATGCTGGTTGGGTGGTGATGATGGTGGCTAGGTGTAGAGTGATCGTTGGTAGTGATGGACTGTGGGTTTGTGAGAGAGAGGGGCAGTGAGGGAGTGAATAATAAAAAATGGTAAAATAATGAATATTTTATTGAATAAATGTGTAGAATAGATAAATTAATTTTGGTGTTTTGTAAAAATAAGTGTGTAAAATAGAAAAAGTAAGTTTTTTCGTGTAAAATAGACAAGAAGTTTGCATCCACTGAATCAGTGGATGCTCTAATTATACATTTAAAGTGTGTTTGGCATCAAATTTTAGCATAACAATCTTTTAAAATTTTTTTTTTTTTATACCAATTATGAATATTTGTATAGAATAATGGATTTAAACCGTGAAAGATGATAAACTCCCTTTATTCAATTGTGGTTTGGTATTTTTAATTGATTTAATCTATAGAAGTGATCCTTTCCTGCTAAAAGAAAATCCTATCACACATTCACACTCTTAACCAAAAAATAATAATAATAAAAAGAAAAAAGAAAAAAAGAAAAAGAAAAAAGATTGATCACAAATCAGCCTGTGAGGGAGAAACCTAAATCACACTACCAGACAAAAAAATATTTGAATAAATAGAATCTTTAAAAAAATCCCTAAACCTAAAGCTATAAATGAATCTAAAATGGTAAATTGTCTACTCACTGAATATAGAACTGCTGATGGGACTAGGCACTGACATGATGACAAAATCAAAGTTGAGATCAGGTGCAATGTTTGCCCGCAATAGCAATAAATAATTGAGGTAAAAAAATTAATTTTTAATTTTAACTATTAAATTTAAAAAATATTTTTTTAAAAAAAAGATAAAAGTTAAAATTAAAATTTGGGTGTCGCACTCGTAAGGTAGAAACCTGATTTTTTTAAAATGTACAATGTTATATTGCTAATGTCAAAATTACTTTCATGTAAATTGAATAATTGTGATATTATTAGGACATTAATAAATTTGAATCTCGCAACGTACATTGCCTTCCATTGCATCATTAGAGATGTGATATTGTTGTTGCTCCATTTCGAATATATCCTACATTAAATGCTATAATGAGTTAAACTATGCAACTTCCATTTGAAGATATTTTTTACAAACCATCTATATAAAAAATTACAAACTAAGAAAATAATTTCTAATTAAATTAGGGGGCCGAGAAGCTTACAACAATTGCCATATGAAGTAAAAGAATGTAGGAATTATAGAGTGTTACTTGCAAGAAAAGAAAGGAAGAACAAAAAAACACAATTAGATATTCATAAATATCTTCTAAAAAATAAATCCTCAATAAAAAAAAAAAATAATAAAATTAATATATATATTAACTATTACAGCATCAATACACCGTGAGTCATCGATTATGCGCACCATCTATCTCCTTCACAAATTTTTTTTATACTTTTAATTTTTTAATTTTAACTTTTATCTTTTTTTTAAAAANTGTGCGGGCCCACTAATTTGAACAAGTTTGTGCTAATTTACTTGGGGTGGCATCACCTGCAACAGCATTGGCATATGGTGGCCTTAAAATAACATGGGTAAGAAATAAATTCTCAAACCTACCAGAGGGTGTTAATACTATAACAACCCAACAGTATGTTAGGGCATACATGTTCTAGGTTTTGGCTTTACTATTTAGAAATAAGAGTCAAAGTAGATTGCATTGTTGTTTTCTCAAGCTGTTAGACGACTTTGATGAAGCTAGGGAATATAGCTGGAGTTGTGCCACACTTTTTTTTCTTTATAAAAAGCTGTGTACTGCTGCTATTCAAAAAAGTACGGAGATTGCAGGTCCTGTTTTCATATTACAATTATAGGCGTGGGAGCATCTTCCATATCTGACCCCAATTCCAATAAATCCAACAAATTTAAATGGCGACGAACCATATAGTTGCAGGTATAATATTTACTTTCTACTTTAAAAAAAAATGATATGTGCACACAATTTTTACGACAAATTCTAAATGGCAAGTTATTATTAGTTGTTATTGTTGGATTAAAAAAGTAATCTCAGTGTTAAATTCAAATTTGAACTAATAACAACTAATCACATGTGATTTTTTGTAAAAATATTGTGTACGTAGTACTTTTTTTTAATTTTAATTCCTCCCAAATTTCGGCAACCACTTTTTTTTCCCCTCCATTTTCGGCAATGGCATTGCCACAATTGCCACAATTTTTTTTTCCCATTTCGGCAATGCCATTGCCACAAATCCATTACACTTTTTTTTTTAGAAATGATAATTGCACACAATTTTCACAACATTTTTACAACAAATTCTAAGTGGCAGGTTGTTACTGATTGTTATTGTTTGATTAAAAAAGTAATCTCAGTGTTAAATTCAAATTTGAACTAAAAATAACTAATTACCTGTGATTTGTTTTGAAAATGTTGAAAAAATATTTTATACATAGCACATTATATTTTTTTTAATTCCTCCCTCCCATTTTCGGCAAGGGTATTGCCACAATAGGAACAAATTTTTTTTCCTATTTCGGCAATGTTATTGCCACAATTGCTTTCCTTTGGGCACCACACTTCGAGCACTTCTCACATCCATTCGGTCAGTGCTTTGGGCAGTAGGAATTTCGGTAATACCATTGCCGAAATTCAACATTTTCTCTCTCTTGCTTTTTCTCTTTCTCTCTCCTACTTTTGTTGAAATTTCGGCAACGGTGTTGCCGAAATTAACTCTCTCTCCTCATTCCTCCAAATAAGTTGAAACAGTACCCATAACGTAAATAAATTCCGGATTTAGCAATATTCAGCCAAAAGACTACTCAGACGAAGTGCCAGAGAACAAAAGAAAAAAGAAAAGTGAAGATAGAGATAACGAAAAGGTGTGGAGGAGAAAAAAGGAGAAAAAAAAAAAAAAAATTTGAACAAGTTTGTGCTAATTTACTTGGGGTGGCATCACCTGCAACAGCATTGGCATATGGTGGCCTTAAAATAACATGGGTAAGAAATAAATTCTCAAACCTACCAGAGGGTGTTAATACTATAACAACCCAACAGTATGTTATGGCATACATGTTCTAGGTTTTGGCTTTACTATTTAGAAATAAGAGCCAAAGTAGATTGCATTGTTGTTTTCTCAAGCCGTTAGACGACTTTGATGAAGCTAGGGAATATAGCTGGAGTTGTGCCACACTTGCTTTTCTTTATAAAGAGCTGTGTACTGCTGCTATTCAAAAAAGTACGGAGATTGCAGGTCCTGTTTTCATATTACAATTATAGGCGTGGGAGCATCTTCCATATCTGACCCCAATTCCAATAAATCCAACAAATTTAAATGGCGACGAACCATATAGTTGCAGGTATAATATTTACTTTCTACTTTAAAAAAAAAAATGATATGTGCACACAATTTTTACGACAAATTCTAAATGGCAAGTTATTATTAGTTGTTATTGTTGGATTAAAAAAGTAATCTCAGTGTTAAATTCAAATTTGAACTAATAACAACTAATCACATGTGATTTTTTGTAAAAATATTATGTACGTAGTACTTTTTTTTAATTTTAATTCCTCCCAAATTTCGGCAACTACTTTTTTTTTCCCTCCATTTTCGGCAATGGCATTGCCACAATTGCCACAATTTTTTTTCCCCATTTCGGCAATGCCATTGCCACAAATCCATTACACTTTTTTTTTTTTAGAAATGATAATTACACACAATTTTCACAACATTTTTACAACAAATTCTAAGTGGCATGTTGTTACTGATTGTTATTGTTTGATTAAAAAAGTAATCTCAGTGTTAAATTCAAATTTGAACTAATAATAACTAATTACCTGTGATTTGTTTTGAAAATGTTGAAAAAATATTTTGTACAAAGCACATTATATTTTTTTTAATTCCTCCCTCCCATTTTCGGCAATGGTATTGCCACAATAGGAACAAATTTTTTTCCCTATTTCGGCAATGTTATTGCCACAATTGCTTTTCTTTGGGCACCACACTTCGAGCACTTCTCACACCCATTCGGTCAGTGCTTTGGGCAGTAGGAATTTCGGTAATACCATTGTAGAAATTCAACATTTTCTCTCTCTTGCTTTTTCTCTTTCTCTCTCCTACTTTTGTTGAAATTTCGGCAACGGTGTTGCCGAAATTAACTCTCTCTCCTCATTCCCCCAAATAAGTTGAAACAGTACCCATAACGTAAATAAATTCTGAATTTAGCAATATTCAGCCAAAAGACTACTCAGACGAAGTGCCAGAGAACAAAAGAAAAAAGAAAAGTAAAGATAGAGATAACGAAAAGGTGTGGAGGAGAAAAAAGGAGGAAAAAAAAAGAGAAAAGAAACGTGTGGATAAAAAAAAATAAAAAAAATAAGAGAAAAATAAAAAATCCTAATTAAAAAATACTACCACAGTATTTTTACAATATTTTCACAATAAATTTTAAGTAACAGATTGTTATTAGTTAATATGGGCAAATAAAAAAATAATTTTAATGATGGGTTCAAATTAGAACTAGTAACAATTTTTCATATAAATTTTGTTGTGAAAATATTGCATAAAATGTTGTGAACATAGCACTTTTCATTGAAAAATATAGTTATTAAAAAAAGAATAATTGATGACTAAAAAAAGAATAAATAATTAATGAAGAAATAATATTTAAATGAGATAGAGAATAGAATAGAGAATCTATTGGAAAATATAATTTCAATGGTGGGTTCAAATTAGAACTAGTAACAACTTTTCACATAAATTTTGTTGTGAAAATATTGTGTAAAATGTTGTGAACATAACATTTTTCATTGAAAAATATAGTTGTTAAAAAAAGAATAAATGATGATTAAAAAAAGAATAAATAATAAATAAAAAAATAATATTTAAATGAGATAGAGAATGGATTAAAGAATCGGTTAAAAAATATATTTAAAAAAATAAATAAATAAAAATTAAATGTTACTGATCATTCTCTAAACAATTCTAAATTAAGCAAAAATTAAAAAAAATTGCTTAAGATGCTTTGATCCTGCTGAAAGAAAAATCCTATCACACATTCACACTCTTAACCAAAAAATAAATAAATAACAGAAGGATTGATCACAAATCAGCCTGTGAAGGAGAAACCCAAATCACACTACCAGACAAAAAAATATTTGAATAAATAGAATCCTCAAAAAAATCCCTAATACCTAAAGCTATAAAATGAATCTATAATGGTAAATTGTCTAGTCACGGGATATGGAACTGCTGATGGGACTAGGCACTGACATAATGACAAAATCAAAGTTGAGATCAGGTGCAATGTTTGCACGCAATAGCAATAAATAATTGAGGTAAAAAAATTAATTTTTAATTTTAACTATTAAATTAAAAAAAAAAATTTAAAAAGATAAAAGTTAAAATTAAAAAATTAAAAATATAAAAAAAATTGTAAAGGAAATAGATGGTGCGCATAATCGATAACTCAATACTGTCCACGTACTTACTACGGGCAGTCCACTATTTTTTTAAGTTATGTGTGCATGCTACTCTGACAAAACTCAATGCCTATGATTGATGAAGCTTCTGCAACGCGCTTCTTCTAGTATCCGCCACGGCGTTCTTCTTCTTCCCACTTATGCATTCACGTGAAAGAGGGACATCTTAGGGATAAATGATAATAATTTTCTTTCATAACAAATTTCTAAAAAGAATTTCTAAACTTTTATCTATTTAAGGGATGAATCTTCACAGATCACTACATTCTTATTTTATACCTTCATTTTACTCAGTCTCGCTCGGCCACTCCCTCCCACTTGTTTTCATTTAACATACCCATTGTAAGAGTTTTATGGTTCCAAGTTACAAATCAGAGCATTAGCATTCAGATTTTAAAATTTATATCATTTTATTATCTTAAAAATTATTTTATTTATTATACCATTCTATTTTATAATATATTTAACATCTCAACTTTTACTTTATTATATAACACATTAAAATAATATATTTATACAATAAAATAATATAACCAATACTTAAATAAAAACCCAAAACTCAATAAAATATTATTTTTAAAAAATACCATCTTACTCAGTATCATCCTACTTTTATGATGGTGCTCTAGCTTAATGTAAAACTATGTTTGTAATGGTGTTTATATATATATATATATATACACGGTGACCTTCAAAGAAGATTCTTAATTCCTCATAATCTTAAGCCTTGTTTGGTATGGTAGTTTAACAGCATATTTTTAATTTTTAAATAATATTATACGTATTTTTATACATTTTTTCATTCATAAATATTTTTAAAAAATACAAATAACATTATTAAAACAACATTATCTTAAGCAAAAAAAAAAAATATATATATATATATATATTAAACAGGCCCTAGCATCTTGTTTTTCAGTTCTTGGTATTATTTTTCGCAATCATCCAAGCAAACTCCCAAGTCCCACCTAAAGCCTTCGTCTTCATATGAAAAATAATAATAATAAAAAAGAATTAAATGAAAAGTCATTTAATATTCAGTTTTACACATTATTGTACTGACTGGCGTGTGGATGGAGAATCCAACGGCCCCTAGTCTGCCCGTTTCTATGCTCTATTATTGTCCAAAGAAAATTATGATGGGTCACAATTTAGGCGTGCATTCAGGGGTCATCACTTTTCTTCCATTAGCATATATGCATTGCACTTCCTAAATTTGTATGCGATGAATTTACCATATCATCAATCCCTAAAAAGTAGTATTAGTTTTTGATCTTATTCATTTTGTTATTCCTGTTTCAAAGGGAACGATACTATGATAGGGAATACGACAGATTACCATAGGGAATGTGGATGAGAAAGAGAGAGGAACAGATGCTAGGAGGATGGTTTGCTGAATGCTGAGTGATCATTTTCTGTTAATATGGATGGATATATTAAGTTTGTGGGCCATTACTTGTAGCAGCTGGGATTGCCAGTATTGGATGTATGTTCTAGTAAGTGGCAAATGGATGCCAAGTACATATCTTTCATATTTATGCCCCATTGTTTATGTTTTTTTTCCATCACTTTGAGAATTGCGCCAGTTTTGCCAGCATTCTTATATCGTTCGGCTTCCGCTAACTATAGTCAAAAAGGTGTATTGATGCTGATGAGAACTGCAATGTCTCATGTGCACTTGAACCTGATTATTAGAAACTCTCCTTAGAATTTCAAATCCTGCTTCTTTTTTTAGGGATAATGGGATAGTATAAAAGTTAATATTATTTCCATTTTCACAGATGTGAAAGCAGAATTGGGGTTTGTTGCAAAGGAGAAGATTTGAGGTTTGGGTTATCGTGTGTTTGGAATTTAAAAAACATTGTCCCTCTAATTCTATGTAAAACAAGAAAGAAAACAGTGTAAAGTAAGTTTAAAGAAAACAAGCAGTCCCTCAAATATTTGTTAAATCCGGTATATTGGACCAATGCTTATTACAGTGGCATCTATACATGACAGAGAAATACCAGTGATTGCCCAACTGAGCACAGGGCCGGCCCAAGGCCCAGGCAACTTTGCCTAGGCCTAAGGCCCCACAACAAAACAAAAATTTACCTATTATGAAAAAGGTCTCATCTCCCTTCGTAAAATGTCCAAAATTTTATAAAAATATAACATTTTTTAAATAATTGATACTTTTTTTTAAGAGTGATACTAAAGATTTCACAAATTTTACTATAGGTTTAATTGACATATAACCAATCACATAAAAAATTAATTCAAATACAAATAAATTAAGTTGTTGAAATTCATTAATTACACTCATTATTATATTATTGTAGGGACTGGGTTTGAGCGCTCTTACTGTTGAGTGAACGAACTCAAGTCTAGCTAGCCCAATACAATAAATTTGTAGAGAATGGGTTCAAGAACTTAGCCCTAGCAAGCAGACAATGCCCAATCTGATATTTGCCACAAAGATGAACTGAAATTATCTTCGAAAGTCTGTCCTCGGCCTGGTCCGAGGAACTTGATGGTGGCCCTTCTTCCATGAGAATGGTGCCCCTTTTTGATCTGTTTCTTCCCTTTATATAGTCCTCCTCCAACAATTCTTTTCCTTCATTTATTGATCATCCATGCCTTTCTCTGACACTCCATCCCATCAGCCACCTTACCAAACCTCTTGTGAGTTACTGCAACCGAGGCAGCACTGCTCATGGGTCATTTTCTCATTAATGCGGTCAGAACGTTAGTTGTGGGCATTTAATGTGGAGGTGACAGTTCATCCTGGACATGCTCCTCCACCATGCTTCTATGGCTGACACGTTGTACTTGCTCTTTCTCTTTGGATGCTCAGGAAGGCTGCTTCTGGTGGCTCGTTACTTCCCCTTTCCATAAACTCGGCTGGTCGAGGACAAAGTTGTCCTCGGCGATGTTTCTTGGCAACTTGGGCCTTCTGCACTCCTCCTCGGATGTTTCTTTATCCTCGGCATGAGCCTTGGGCCAGATATAAAATGGGCCGGGGTTGCTAGATTATTAGGCCCCACAATAGCCCCTTAAAATCTTGTTGCCCGGGTCCTCGGGCAGGGAAGAGGATTTTGACATCCTCGGGCCGTCGTAATGGCTTGTCGCGTCTGGTCCTAAGTCAGCGCTTAGAGTCTTTTCACCTGTCTAACGCACGTTTCTGGCGCTTCGATATGCGGTACGCACCCGTATTAAATTTTGGTGGCTCCATACTCCCCACGTTTAACGGCGGGTATCTTTCACCATTATGGGCAGGAAGCCTTGAACAGTTGTCCTTGGTGAGGGAGTTAATACCCATTTGAACCGGTTTGCCTCTTCACTTCTGCATTCAAGAGTTCTTATGCACACACCCCGAATCCGGTCGAGTCTCCAACCCAACTCACGTCTCTTCGCAACCTAAAAAGCCTGTTCCGAGCGCTTTCCCTCATTTCTGTAAGTTTTCTTCTTACTCTATCTTATACTTTTCCCTTTCTGATTTTCCTCACCCTCTAATCCTCTCTTCTTTTCGCTCTTCCCTAGGTCTTTTAGCCGTTCCTCAGGATGGGTAGGTTTAAGAGGTTGGTCGAGTCTAGGGAGGCGATGGAGGAATTCATCACCGCTTATAGGATTCTCGGTAACGTGGGTTTGAGGTACTGCGAGGAGGGGGATTGGTATATCAGGAGGGAGGTTGGTGAGGTAGTGATTCTCATGATCGTCTTACTTGAAGGTGGTATGAGGATCCCTATTGGGCCAGTGATGAGGGGCTACCTTAGGCACTTTCGGTTAGCCCCTACCCAGTGCGCCACCAACGTGCTTAGGATCCTGGGTTGCGTGGATGTCTTGAACGAGAAGATGGGATTGAGGTTAACCCATCACGACGTGAATTGGTGTTATAACCTCCAGCACCTAATGGGTAAGTCTTACTACATGAAGACGAGGGATGATAAAGTTAGACTCATCTAATGTCTCCCTGAGTCTAGCAAGGAATTGAATAAAGATTTTCTCATCGTATCCGGAGAGTGGCACGACAGCCTTCCCTGCCTGACAGTAGAGGGGGGAGCCAAGTAGGGTACCCAGAATATGGAGAGGTTGATCTGCTATGTTTTCACTATTTGCGTCGCTTGGTTGTTAACAAGGACTAGCTTTTTCTTTTGCAGATGCACACGCCTTTGATCGGCACTTCCATTTGGTCAACAAGGAAGACTTGGAAACTGTACTCAGGGCAGAGGTCTTTGTGAACGAGGTTGACAACCGGGTTAGAGCCGCTCACAAGATTCTCAGGTACAAACCGATTCAGAAGTCTTTCTCGGCTCCCAGATACGTGATCAGAGCTAAAGACCCTAAGCTTCACCAAATTACAGTGGTGGAGCACGGGTTCTCATTTTTCGAAGGATCTGCCATCCTCAAAGGCGTCCCGTTGGCACGCTCTTCCTCGTCCTATCAAATTGCGGAGGCTGAGGGAGGAAGTTTGGAAAAAGAGGGAGAAGTAGTTGATCTGGGTTCGTCCGAGGACGAATTTGGTGCATTCAACGAATTCCATCTATCCGAGGATCCTTCTCGTGACTTGGGTGATCCCCACTTATCTGAAGCAGACCTTTTGTTGTCGAGGACTGGTACTCGGGCCGAGATGGGTTTTAAGAGACAACCTCAAACTAGCCTGTTCAACCTGTTTGAGGGCCAACCAGGGAAGGACACGCCAGAGAAGTCACAATCCAAGCTTCCTCCTCCTCCACCCCAGCTTCCTCCTCCCCTACCTAAGTCTTTACCTACATAGACTAAGTTGTCTTCCACTCTGCTGACCTCTGACCCTCGGCTTGAGTCCACCGATCCGAAGAGGAAGAGACCTTCCAAGGGCAAAGACCTAGTGGATGGGGGGAGATCTCGTTCCTCCCAAAAGGAAGATGAAGCCCGCCGACCTTCTAAGCAGTTGAGGATTGGTGGTCAGGACAAGAGAAAAGAGGTCATTCGATAGTCCGAGCCCCATGCCTGGCTGCTTGCCGCCATGCTTCATGGGCAGCCTTTAATGGATGACGCCACCCTTAGGGACTTCTGAGGGGGCGAGGGCGCTCGCGTAGCCGATGCCCTGGAGAGGTCCTTGCTTCTTCTTGCTGACATGGCCGAGCTGGGGGGCATGAGGACGCAGGAGGTTGTCTGTAACCTCAAAAGGTACCTTGGTATGGTAAGACTTCTGATACTTGTACCTTTTGTTGAATTCTATTCCTTAGTTCCCAACTTACGGTGTACTTATTTTGATTAGCAGGCTGTCCAGACCACTTTTAGGCTGGAAGAGTAGGTCGATAACCAAGGTAAAGCCCTGGATCAGGAGCGTGAGAAGTACTTGGATGCCGTAAGTACCTTTAAGAAATTCGAGGCTAATCTCAAGAGGGCAAGGAAAGGCCTGAAGGAGATGACGAGGGCTAGAGACAACGCGACATCTGACCTAGCCAGCGCTAAAAAACAGACCGAGAACCAAACAGGGCGCCTGCGGGAGGTTGAGGGTAAGCTACAGACTACCAAAGAGCATATTGCCTACTTGAAAAAGAAACTGGCTGAGGCAGAGGGAGCAAAAGGCGTTGCCGAGTACATCAGGGAAAAAGGCCTTGAAGGCTAGAGTAGAGGCTGAGTTTGCGTGAACAGAGGCTGAGAGCTCCAAAAAGCAAGCGGAGGAGGAAGCCTTTGCTGAGAGAGTGGCTAAGATCGAGGCTAGTCTCAAGGCTCAGGTGCCTGAGGTATGTAGACGCTACTACTCCCAGACTTGGAATGAGGCCCTCAACCAAGCTGGGGTTGAGGCCTCGTCTGAGTTTTGGAGGGCTGAGAGAGTGTATTATCCCCCTGCCATTCGTGAGGCTGTCTTCAATGACCCCGAAGCTGGCACCACCTCTAAAGCGACGAACGGAGGCCAGGCCAGTGCTGCCAACGATCCAACGTCAACTGATAAGCCTGCTGAGAAGACTGGGCACCAAGAGACGTTGGGAAAAGAGGACATCAGTAATCCAGTAGTGCCCCAAGACGTGGTGAAGCCTCCTGCTGACTCCCAAGCCACCCTTGCTGACTCCTAGTTTCCTCCCGCCGAGAAGAAGTCCTCCGAAGTTGCACCTCCAAGCCAGGATCTCGAGGCATCAGATGAAGCTTCTCGGCAGACCCCCGAGGACAAGCTGTCTATCAAGTTGAAGAAATAAGCCACCTTGTCGAGCTATCTTATTTCGTCGACCAGGTCCATTATGGTCTCTTTTTCTTTTCATTCCTTTTTTTTTTTTTAATTAGGGGGAAAAAGAAAAGGAAAATATTCTTTTATATATATATATATATATATACCTGCATGCAAATTCATTCAGTTCTACTACTCAAAAAAATTCATGGTAAAAATGAAGTAAAATTAATTAATATAGGCAGTATCCAAATAAACATCTCTTTATTGCTCTTACTTACATCTTGAATGCAAAATTTATCAGAGTGATAACAGAGATAATCACAAGGAAGCAAGAGCAGAGCATGATACAGTGGAGCATAATCACAGTAAAGAGCAAAGTACTGCATAAACGACATCCATTTGTATTTGAATGATGAAACGGCATATAGCTTAGTAGCTTAGTTTCTGTTTTGAGTTGTATAAGTGTTCACATGTGGGAGAGTTAGTTTCTGTACGTGTGGGAGTTAGTTATTCTTCTGTTAAGCTTCAATTATTCAGCTAGAGTTAGTTTTCTAGCTTAGATCAATCTATAAATAGTTTTGTACTCTCATTTCTCATTTTAATGAAATATATAGAAATTCATTCAATTTCTGATAAAATTAGACTGTACGTCTCCACAAAGCTTGTTTTAATGAAGCCAGCCTTTTTATAATATATATATATATATATATTTTGTTGGAATAACATGCGTTTTTACTAACGCATGATTACCAATGGCAAATTAATTTCCACAAATAGCAAAACAATTCCACAGAAACAATAGTAAAGAACGACGACTATGTTTGGAAATTAACCCCGCTGGCTATATAAACATATATATTGACCATGACGTTTTTTGAAAATCAATTAAAGTATTGTCAACCATATATATTATATACACACACAGCTTCTAATTCTAATGCCTAGACATAAGATAGAAGGAATGAGGTAGAATAAGAATACCTTCTCAAAAAAACAAGGTAGAATAAGAACGAATAAGGTTTAAAAGCAGCAGCTAACCTGGGCTCAAAAATTGAAGCTCAAAATTGGCAACGTCCATACTTGAAAATTGAAATGATCGATCATTGAATCATCACTACATAAATTGAAGGGTGTAGACAATAAGATGGAAGGGTAGCTCAAGTATATATCTATATGTATGTAAAAAAGAGTTAGTTTCTTGCACGTGCTTATAATTGCTTACCCAAGTGATCGCCAAACGGACCAAACATTCTACTTTCTACTAGAGAAACACCGAACATTTAATGAACCTAACCTTCCTTTTCAACTTTCTAGCTATCCAGCTAATGGCTGGTAGTGCATGTTTCTCAACTGCCTATATATCTATTACTTCAGCTCCACCTACACAACTCCACTGACACAATTCTCGTTAGTAATTCGTACCCTAACTTCATTCATTGGTTTAAAAAAAAAATTATAAAAAAATAATAATAATAATTTTTTTTAACAATCTTTTATATTTTTCATAAAAATGATATTATAATTTTTATAAAATTCGTACCCTAACTTCATTCATTGGTTTAAAAAAAAAATTATAAAAAAATAATAATAATAATTTTTTTTAACAATCTTTTATATTTTTCATAAAAATGATATTATAATTTTTATAAAATGACTAGCTAACAAAGACACTCATTAACCGTACTCTTTAATGTGTCATCTTTCCTTTTTCTTGTTTTCTTTTCAACAATATTATAGACACGATGATTCTCACACAATTTCACAACTAATACTTTTCATGATTATGAGTGATTAATAAAAAGTTATGAGCATATTGTCTATATAAACAGAAAATAATCTACTATATACTCAGAATTACACAAGTCAATAAGTCATGAAATTGTATGTCCAATTGGGCATATCTCTAAAATAATTATATCCCTTTCCTTTTCATAGATATTAAATTACCATTTTAATTAATTAAAAAAAGAAAAGTGAGGAACATTTAGAGCACACGATTTTGGGAAAATTGAAAAGAAAATAGGGAAGGGCACTGAAGTTGATAATGTAAAAGAAAAATGCTAAGACCAACAAATTGTCACAGTTCGTGTCCAACAAATTTTCGTACTAGCTAGGGCATAGCGGTGATTTTCTTTTTGTGGGGATGTTGGGCTTTTTTTACTGAATGAAAATGTTTGTTGGACAGAAAGTTAGTTGGGCCTCAGATGTGAAAATCAGTTGCAAGGATTCCGTAAACTTGAACTGCCGCAAAAAAGGGTTGGCCTTTATTTTGCAAGGCTCTTTGTTGGGCCATCAGAAATATTGGAAACTTCACCAATTTTTGGCATGATAACCTAAATAGGCTTGTGCTTTTTCACTTTATTCTCCTCCCTCCTCCCTTCTCCCTTCTCCCTCCAGCTTCAAATCAGCCTATTCACTCCCCACTAATCACTATTAAGTTAGACTTAGGAGCGGCACCTAGTGTAACTTCACAAGAATTACACATTTTTTAAACTATTGATTACTATTAGATCTAAGGGTTAAAAAAACACTCATAATAGTGTCAATACTGCTCTCTAGAAATTAGCCAATTAAGCATTAACTTTTCTTAATAAAGGGGAAAAAAAAAACACAACATTAATTTTCACTCTTCTCCTTGTCATCATCTTCTTCCTGTCTTCCTTTCTCACATTACCTTCTTGTTCTCGTGCTAAAAAAATCATAAGGGAGCAAGATAGATGTTGGTTGTATATTTAGCTACTTAGGTTCGCCATGACTTTCGTTGTAGAGGTTAGTAATTAAATTGTTATTTTGGGGTGTGTTGAGCATTGGAGAACACTGTGGGGCCATATGAAGGAGGACATTGTCCATGGTGGTCCTTGGAATGTTGCTGTTAAGTGTTGATTATAAAAAGACAAATAATGCCACAAAAGTACTAGCTTATTTTGCCATAAACCATGATGTTTTGCATATATTGATGGAAGAGAGCCCTTATTTTTTAAGATCTTTAAAAAGACCATGGTGGGAGATGATGACATGGCTGAAACATAATGTTGTTAGAGCACTAATTTTTTTAATTGACTTTGTCCGTATTTTTAATCCTTAGAAATACTTAGCCTCAACAATCATTCTCTAAAACAATAGTGACTTTGACCATGTATGTCTAAAATTTTCTAGTACCTCAAGATAGTACCGTAAAGAAATCAATGATGGAGGCCAGAAAATACATACTGCAAAACGAAAGATGTGAGAGAGGAAGAAGATAATGACAAGGAGAAGAGTGAACGTCAATGCTGTGTTTTTTTTTTTTTTTTTTTAATCCTTTATTAAGAAGAATTAATGCTTAATTGGCTAATTTCTAGAGAGCAATAATGTCATTATCATGAGTGTTTTTTGACCTTTAGATCTAATAGTAATCCATGATCCAAAAAATGTGTAACTCTTGTGAAGTTAGACAACAATCGGTTTTTAGTGTAAGCAAAAATTGAACCCTAGATTGACCAAGACACTAATTGGTTTTTAGTGTAGACGAAAATTGAATTTCAGATCTCTTATTCAACTATCAAAGACTTTATTAGTTGAACTAATTAGAACCCATGAAACATATACTCATTTAAAACTAAATTAATAAATGAAAAATAAAATTAGTATTCATACAGTATTAGAACCAAAAAAAAAAATACAAAATACAAAATACAAAAAACTATTTGACTTTGATATATCTAAATAGAAGTCTAAATTCTACTGTATCATTAAATTCATCTATTATTAATTATGTACTAAATTTTGCTATAATTTCCCTTTTGATATGCAAGATAAAGAGTTTATTAGAATATTATCTTTCATTTTCTATTTTTTATTTTTGTGAAATATCTAGCTTCATTTTGTCGCAAAATATGGTTGTTATAATATTCATAATTGAAAATACTTGTTTCATGGTTGCAATGAAAGTTAGAAGAATAAGTACACGTAAAAAAATCAAATAGGTAGGCTATTAATCTTCTAGTCCTTACTAGCCATTGGCCCAATTCAAAAATATTTAACAATTTTGTAAAATCTAGATGTTGAACTACATTATGTTAATAATGATGAAATTCCTTTTTCAACAAGAGTTTTTCATGATTTGTGAATTCTTACCAGATAAATTTATTTATGAACAAACAAATACCATTGTTTTAAAAAAAAATATTTACTTATCTCTCAAAGATCCAAAGCTGAGTTAAAAATAAGCTACTCCATTATAAGTTAACTAAACCGAATAAGTGACTCAATTATATGTTCACTAAACCGAAGATTTGATTCTTGTAATTGAAAATCTATTATAGTATAAAAATATCTAATCAATAATGATGCTCAATTGTAAAATTATCTTACTTATGTTAAGGGGAAAAAAAATCCAAATAATCCTTTTGGTGGGGCTAGATAACATGGTAGCAACCAAATTCTAAAGTCTTAAACTTTTAATGGCTGGCTTCAAATAAGCCAACCACCAAAATTGAATTGTCACTTATTTTATTTAAAAGAAAAAGAAAAAAAATTAATGAAATACTTCTTTATTGAAAAACTTTGAAATTATATATAACACAAAAAGAAAAATTACATGGCTTTGATCCTAGTTGCACCCTAGAAGAAAAAAAAAGTATATCGCTTTGATCCTAGATACAATCTAAGAATTGAAAAGCACATTACTTTGGTTTCTAGTTACAAACTAAAATTTAAAAAAAGTACATTGTTTTGATTTGTAGTTACAATCTAGAGACAATGTAAAATTATATCAGTAAGGAATCAGTCTACAAAGCCAAAATCTAAGTTCGAAGGTCAGGTTATGAAACGAGAATGTGTTAGCCACCCACTCCACCCCACCTAAAGATCAGTCTTTATGAAATTAAAGGTCATATCATGATATGCACTAGTCCAATCAAGTTATCATACTATACATTGCAAAGGATTAAATGTGCTCATCTTGTTATTTTTTTCAAAAAATTAAAATCTATTTTAATGTGCACACTCATAATATAATATGCATGGACATTCTAATCAACCCATTTCAAAAAATATCGTGATTTCATGTAATTGACTATAATAAAAATTAAATTGGGTTTAAAGATATACTTGTATCCACTGCCTCTTTCAAGTGATTTAATGGTGGATTTTCATCAGCATATCATTTCACAAGGGCAAAATTGAAAAAGTTTGGTCGTTTGATCTTCAAATACATTTTATGAAATAAATCTTGAGGTCAGAACGATCAAAACAACAGTTCATGGCTCTCAATCAGACAAACAAATTAAAAGATATCCTGAAAATAAGTTTTAATGGTAATGTGAACCTGAATGGACTAAGTCTTGATGACATGTAATTATGAACTTTTAATTCTAATTGGACTAATTTTAATCCAATTTAAATTAAACGATATGTCATAACACTATTGGTTGAGGATAGGGTTTATGGTAAGGTTGCATGCACCAAATTTAATCCAAAGACAATACATTAGTTGAATCCTTGAAAAATTGGCAAAAATCAATCAATTAAATAATTAATTGATTAATTTGATATATTTGAAATTGATTTGCTGAGCTTGAGGACCCAGGAAGTCTAAAAAATAAGTTAAAATTTGAAAGGAATTGAATGTCAATTGAATTGGGAAAGAACTAGACTAAAAAAGAAAGAGATCTGGAGATCTCTAAACCAAGTGCCGATCGATTTTCCTACGGAAAATAAGAATTTCCCTTAGACCACATGGACTGAAACTTGTTTTAAACCCTCCGACATCTAGCATAAATACCCCTAGCCATAAACTATTCAAGGACCCCAAAATCTTAGAGCTTCCTAGAAAACTAAGATTTCTCTCCCTCTTAAGATGTTGCCTAGCTTGGAGTGCTTGGAGTGTTGCACATGAAGGTAAGGTTTCTAAACATTCCCTTTATTTTTATGCCCTAGGTTTTTAGATTCAAACATGTTTAGTTTCTAGGTTTTTCACATGTTCTTGTTTGTTAGCATGTTAGATCTAGGATGTTCATAACCTTGTATGAATTAGAGTTTTTCAATTTCAATAACATGTTCACATACTCTTAAAATTAGGGTTTTGTCAATTGCAATAACATGTTCACATACTCTTAGAATTAAGGTCTGACATTCTAAATAACATGTTCATATGCTCTTAGATTAGGTTTTGTCATACATTGTGGATGCAACGGAGGGAGTATGCCTTAGCCAAGTGGACTGAAACAGAGAAAGAAATGGAGTTGCCACATAGATTAGGTTTAGGAACGATAAATATAGCACCCTTTGTGGAATGACTAATATATTATCAGAGCACGTGTCTGGAGTTTAGGTATGGGGAAAGGAAGGCTTAGGCACCCAACCCCACCCGACCCATGGGTCGGCTTCCACTTATTATGTCTTACGTCTTAATCTCATTAAAGGCACATTCAACATTTGCACTCTAGACTCACACACACACACACACACACACACACACACTAGAATACATCTAGCAAACAACATGGCATCAATCATCTTAAACCTTAGCACACATCTATCATGCATACATAGGGCCTACGTGTGCAACCCAATTGTATGTGTGCGCGCCTAAATGAGGCTATAGGGCCTAGACTCACCTGGGCTCACAACTTACTTGTAACGTGGGCTTTGGATTTCCTATTTTGGGTCGTTCTCGACCCAGAGACTCGATGAAGTTCTCTCTCCGTCTCTCTCTCTTTCACTCTCTCGCTCCCTTGCTCTCTGTATCACTCTTTTCCTACTCTCTATTTCTTTGAGAACCTCTCGACAACAACCCCCTCTTCTTCTCCAACTTCTCTTATTTATAGCATTTCGATTAGTGGGGTACTATGATTACTTTTGCAGTTAGTGGTTTTAAGGGTCTAATGTTGTTTTCCTTAGGTGGATGTTTGGTGGGAGTGGCTTTGGAACTAGTTCTCGTTGGAGGTGGATGCTCCGCAGCGGTGTTTCTCAGGGCTTTACCAGGTATTCAAGATACGATTTTTCCGTGCAGTCGTTCTTCGGTGGCAATAAGACTTGCCAGTCATGTTCCATTGTCGTGGAGTCATGAGCCAGTTTTTCAACGACCGACCAACTGGTTTTGGGCTAACCACGAGGTCACGGGGCACGCATCCATGTCCCTAGTGGGCCTTCATCCCAGCTTTTGACAGGGGAGTTAGTAACCATGGGCCATCCTGTGGAGCTTAGGCCTAAGGCCCAGACAGTCTTGGGGGCCTGGTGCTGTACAGTATGCATACACTTACTTTGAGTCTGCGTGCATTTGTAGAAAGCATGTATATGCATACACACTCTAGACCTTAACCCAAAAAACAAGAACATAGTGGAACGAAATCTTAAAACTAACAACTTATCATGCTTAAAAATAGAAAACAAAGAAAACCTAACTAAGCAAACATATTATAACATGAACAAACAAGAAAAACAAGGAAATGAAGATCAAAACAAGGAAAAGGAAAAAGAAAAGGAACTAGAACATTATACCTTAAAACACAAAACTCCTTAGCTTGATTTTGACCGTTCCCCTCAGTCAATCTATTCACAATCAAATAAAAGGTGATTCGTAATCTTGAAACTAGAAGATCAACACTAGAAAAGGCCTCAATTAGAAAAGAATTGACTTGAGGGTGTTTAGTGAAAAGCTCCCTCTTTGATTCACTATTTCTAGTGAATCTTGTGTTTTTCCTTAAAATTTTCTGTGTGTTTTGAAAAGATACAATGAATGGCTTTTTATAGTCAGAAAATAGGGGTTTCGAACAGCTCCCAGACAATGTGGGATTCATTCCAGAACCAAGTTTTAAATGCTAAAAACTTGCATTTCAAAGTTTCTGGGACCCTAGCATGCGTACGCATGCTCGTGTATGCGTACGCATACATAAAGCATGTGCACGCAGAGTATGAGCATGCTTGCGCATATGCGCGTACGTGTACGCATACCCTAAGGTTTTTGTGGCATTTCTTTTCCAAAAAATAGCTTATTTAGTTCACAAAAGAGTTATATTTTCCTGAAAATACTTTCCTTAAGTCAATTTCAATCTGATCGAGCCCTGAACCAACCTTGGGCTTTTAGAATTCCAATATCATTGGGGTATGGGAGCCTAAGTAATAAGGGGTACAAAATGTGGTATCTACACACATCATACACATATTAACCATGCTTATCAATGCTTGTTTCAATATCTATAATCACCATAGTTTCTTGTAAACTAGCTTTCAAACTTAGATCAAGGGTTAGTTATGAGTGCAAACACTTGCAACGGGTTATCCTCGCGTTTTGTGGGGGAGTACGCCTTGGCTTAGGGTGGACCATGGTGAAGGGTGTAAATGGAGTCACCACTTAGTTTAGGTCTAGGAACCATAAATATAGTGTCCTTCATGGAATGACTGATCTTTACCAAAACACATGTTCGAAGTTTAGGTATGGGGATGTGAAGGTGTTAGGCAACTAACCCCGCCCGACTTGTGAGTCAGCTTCCACTCATTGTGTTCCAAGTCTTAATCCTATTAAAGGTAAATTTAATATGTTATTCTAACTCATACACTCTCCAGCATGCATTTAAAGCAAACAAATATGACATAATCATCCCCAAACCAAACATTTGTCTATCATGGCATTTAAGCATATATCATTAAGGATAGAAACATCACAAGACAGACTCAAACAAACATGTCAAGATATCTAAACATAAAAAACATGGGATTCAAACCAAGCATATCATGTCCATCAATTACCAAACTCATTAAACAAGAACAAATGCATGTTCATGTGATTATGCATGACTTACCTCACTACATCACAGCATCTATGCATCACTGCATGTTCATGGCATTTAACCAACCCCGCCCGCCTTGTGAGTCGGCTTCCACTCATTGTGTTTCAAGTCTTAATCTTATTAAAGGTAAATTTAATATGTTATTCTAACTCATACACACTCTAGCATACATCTAAAGCAAACAAATATGACATAATCATCCCCAAACCAAACATTTGTCTATCATGGCATTTAAGCATATATCATTAAGGACAGAAACATCACAAAACAGATTCAAATAAGCATGTCAAGATATCTAAACATAAAAAACATGGGATTCAAACCAAGCATATCATGTTCATCAATCACCAAACTCATCAAACAAGAACAAATGCATGTTCATGTGATTATGCATGACTTACCTCACTACATCACAACATCTATGCATCAATGTATGTTCATGGCATTTAAACAAATTAAAACCCTAATAAGCATAAAAGAGATAAAACAAAACAAAGTGAAACAAAATAGAGTAAACAGATATATGTAGACATGAAGGCTAGGTTAAATAGAGGCTAAGCATGTGAATAAAACAAAGGAAAGGCAAACAAAAATGAATTTAAGGTTCCAGGGCAAGAGTGTACGTGCGCATACATAGAGCGTACGTGCGCATACATAGAGCATGCGTGCGCATACATAGAGCATGCGCACGCATATTTTAAGTATGCATACGCATATACACATGAAACCCTAAACCTAGAAAACCAGAATAGAAAGCAAAGAAAACACAAAAGAAACAAGAAAACTAACAACCTAGCATGCTTCTAACATAAACACGAGATAAACCCTAACTAAACAAACATATTAAAGCATTAAAAACACATATATAAACATAAAAACAAAAGTAAAGCAAAGAAAAGTGAAAAGCCAAAGTTCTAGAAAACTCTAGAGTTTGATTTTGATCGTTCCTTTTTGTCAATTTATTCACAACCAAATCAAAGATGAGTTAATAAAATTAGAACTCAAAGATCAAGACCAGAAAAGGTCCCAATCAAGAAAAATTTGACTTGAGGATGTTTTGTGAAAAACTCCCTCTTTGATTCACTATTTTCTAGTGAATCTTATGTGTTTTACCACCGGAATCCATCCTCTTTGAAAAAGTACCTTTTATGGCTATATATAATTGAAAAATAGGGGTTTGGGGTGGCTTCCAGATGATATGGGATTCATTTCAAGTCGAGTTTAAATGCAGAAAACTTGTTTTTCATAGTTTCTAAAACCCTAGCATGCGTACGTAGAGCTCGAGGATGCATACACATATATGTGTATGCATACGCACCCCCTAGGGTTTTCGTGACCTTTCTTTTCCAAAAATAGTTTATTTCCTCCAAAAATAAGTTATATTTTCCACAAACACATTCCTCAAGTCAATTTTCATCTGATTGGGCTCTAAACCAACCTTGGACGTTAAAGTTCAAACATCATTAGGGAACGGGGCCTCGAGTCATAAGGAATACAAAATGCGGTGTTTACATTAGTAGATTAAACTCACCCTTGTAAGTTTCTCTTTCTAGATTGTAACTAGGAATCAAAATGATGTACTTTTGTTTTAGATTGTATCTAGGATAAAAGTCATGTAATTTTCTAGTTATCATAGAAGAGATGTATATTTTCAATTCATCAATAGCAAGTATGCATTTTTCAATTTAGTTTTCTTATTTTTCCAATTAAATAAGTGGCGACACATTGTAAAACTCTTGACCTAGGCGGGATGTTAACAACACTTCTCCATTGTCACTCAAGAGGTAATAACACGACTCCGCCCCATTTGCGTGGGATATGGCCAAAACCCTAATTCTTTTAGGTTTGGGCTAGGGCGTAGTCTCTCACAATAAGCAACTTAAAGTCTCTCTCAAAAAGTTTCCCTCAAAATTTTTGCATAATTTGTTTATGATGGAATTTTCAAAATTGGAGTTTGTCCCCAACCTTATAAAAGTTGTTAAATATATATATATATATATATAAAAGTATGATGAATGCTTATATTTGTAGAAGAGAATGAATTGGAGAACTTGAATTTCCTCATATCTATCATCTAGGGATTTTTGAACTCATGTTTATTCTCTGTAAGTTTAAATTTAATTTTGATTTGAAAACGAGTGCTAAAATTTGAAATTCTAAAGTTACTAAGAAAAAGTACCAGTGGACACTTACTCTTCTATGACAAAGTGCCAATTAGGCACTTTGAACATTTGATTGCTTGTCTTCAACCTTGAATCTTGAGTGATTTTTACTTGATTTTTATATTATTTTGAGGATAATTATGGGCTTTAACACAAATTTAGGACTTTATTTAAACTAATCATCTTTCTTACAAGATAACTAATAAAAATTCAAAACTCATAGTTATCTCTAAGATTTATCCAATTCTTTTAATTACATTATTAACTTTAAGTTTAAACCAAAGCAACTTTGACATGTAATTGATTTTTTAAGGTCCACTCAAAATCAATTAACCCAAATTGCATGGTTTAAGTTTTGAATCACAAGAATATGTGATGATATAAACTCTATCCTAGCCAAATACTGGTGGGGACAATCGAGTAATGAGAAAAAAGTTCACTGGATAAGGTGGAGCAAACTATGTGAGCCAAAGGCAAAGGGTGGAGTGGGCTTTCGAGATATTATTGCCTTTAACCTGGCGATGCTTGCAAAACAGGCATGGCACTTGATTCATCACCATCACTCTCTGATGTATAGGGTTTACAAAGCACGCTACTTCCCTACATGCTCTTTCTTGGAGGCATACCTGGGGAATAACCCGTCTTACGTATGGGAAGCTTGCTACAAGCCAGAGATGTCATACTAGAAGGGTCGGTGTGGAAGATTAGAGACAAAACCATAGTGGAAATTGAGAATCATCACTGGCTACCAAGAACCCCATGCTTTCGAAGGGTGGGAGTTGGACCACTTTTAGTGAAGGAGTTGGTGGATGAAGGTACTAAGCAATGGGACCATGATAAGATTGCCCACTGGTTTGAGCCACTCATATGCAAGAATATTTTACATATCCCCTTAAACAACATGCATGAAAAGGACACCTTGACATGGAATGAAAACAGAGATAGGTCTTTCTTCATTAAAATGGCATACAAGGTGGCAATGAGACTTCAACACCCATCGTCAGGTGACCACTCCCTAGCGAGGTAGGACGAAAGAGTGTGGAGATCTATTTGGGCTCTTAATACCCCACCGAAGGTTTGGAATTTTCTATGGAGAGCTTGTGCAAATATTCTCCCTACCCGACCCAATCTATAGAGATGCAAGGTGAAGGTGGATGCTTACTGCGTAATATGCCGACATCATGAGGAAATGGTCAGCCATATAGTCTGGGAATGTTCGTTTGCGACAAATTTGTAGGCACTGTTTCGAGGAAAGGTTCAGAAATGCCATGCACAGACCCTAGATTTTTTCTTGTTGGTACATACCCTTGTGGCAAGACCAATAAAGAAAGAGTTGGAGAGATGGGCCATTACAATGTGGGCAACAGGAATGCAAGAAACAAATTTTATTTTGAGGACACTCAGGTACACTCAAGTTTTGTTTATTAATTTGTGCAAGCTACAACGTAGGAATAATTGGCCATTGCGCTTGCTAACGCACTAGTTCTCCCCACAGACGACGCCAATTGTAAAGACTGGGTTTGAGCGCTCCTACTGTTGAGTGAACAGACTCAAGCCCAGCTAGCCCAATACAATGAATTTGTAGAAAATGGGTTTAAGAATTTGGCTCTGGCAAGCGGACAATGCCCAATATGATAATCGCCACACAGATGAACTGAAATTATCTTCGAAAGTCTGTCCTCAGCCTGGTTCGAGGAGCTTAATGGTGGCCCTTCTTCCATGAGAATGGTCCCCCTTTTTGATCTGTTTCTTCCCTTTATATAATCCTCCTCCAACAATCCCTTTCCTCCACTTGTTGATCATCCATGCCTTTCTCTGACACCTCGTCCCACCAGCCACCTTACCAAACCCCTTGTAAGTTACTGCAACCGAGGCAGCACTGCTCAGGGTCATTTCCTCATTAATGCGACCAGAACGTTAGTTGTTGGCATTTAATGTAGAGGTGACAGTTTATCCTGGACTTACTCCTCCACCATGCTTCCATGGCTAACACGTTGTACTTGCTCTTTCTCTTTGGATGCTCAGGAAGGCTGCTTTTAGTGGCTCGTTACTTCCCCTTTCCATGATCTCAGCTGGCCGAGGACAAGGTCGTCCTCGGCGATGTTTCTTGGCAACTTGGGCCTTCTGCGCTCCTCCTCGGACGTTTCTTTATCCTCGACATGGGCCTTAGGCCAGATATAAAATAGGTCGGGGTTGCCAAATTATTAGGCCCCACAATTATATTGTGAACATTTTGTAATATCTTGGATTTTTTTTTTTTTTTTCGTTTCTAACAAAGCTTCCAAAATATGAGACCAATAGAAATTTAAACCAATTGAATCCCTAAAATGTTTCAAAAAAGATGCTTCAAATGGGATAGATTATCAATGATGACTAATCTCCTTTAATAGTTCGAAACCTTAATTTTTGTAAACTAATCTCCTATGAAGCCATATACCAAATAATATCTATCTATCTCTTTCTCTTAAAAATAATATATAAAATTTAAATTTAGTTTACAACTGTACTTAACTAAGCATAGTCATATATTCAAGTTAAAGTAAGTTTCTTTTAAAAAAAAAATAGTTCTTTTTGTTTAAATTTATGTTTCAATTATGATATTTAATCCTCTATATAAAATTAACCCTAGTTTAGTTAGTATTATTCATCAATTTCTGTATTTATATCAAATAAGTCTTAATTTAATTAATATTATATAAATTTATTTAATTAATGTATACAAATAAAAATGCCCCTTATAAAATTTTCGCCTTAACCCCAACATTTCTTGGGCTGGCCCTGACTGAGCAACCATAATTCTTACTTTATTTGAAGAATAGCAAATGAAAAAACAGCAGCCAGTAGGGGAGCTAAAAGCCTAACAAAAAAACTAATTATGCATTGTCCAAAAAGGGCGAGTAGGTGGTGATAGCAAAATACATCATCTAAATTACTCGCTTGATTTTTTGGCTAAGAAAGTATTTCTTTGATGACGTAAAGATAGCAAAATACATCATCTAAATTACTTACTTTTCTGTATCGACTAGGATAAAATTTGCTCATTCTTGGGAAAAGCAAGTTAAATGTAATGCTCTTCTCTCCCATTAGAATACCCTTCTTGCATAGTTCCAAGTCACCCTTCTCTTCTTAATATTTGACATCATTTTCTTCTTCTTAATCTTGTTCGAACTGGTTGTTCATTTTCTTTCTCAAGGAACTTGCCACCCTCAACTTTGCCTAGTGGTAAGTATTTTGGATGAAACTCTAATCAAGTGGCCTGAACTGCACTACTAAGAGCCATTAGCCTCTTGGTAATGCTAAATAACATTTTTCACAATTTTTTAAGGTGGTAAATTATTATTAATTTTTTATTAAAAAAATATATTAATAATTTCCACATATACTCATCATTGATACAATTATACTGTTTATTATTAAAAACTTGTCATCTAAATAATTGTACAAAAAAATTTAAATTTTTATACTCACCAAAGAGTTTATTTTATGCATATCTTTGAAACTCCAATCACATTGTTACTTTTTGTCTTAAACTCATAGTAAGTCACCTCTATAGTTCATTTTTGTAAATTATTTACAAAAATTAAAAGAACCATTTCATCTATTATTATTAACGTTTTTGTTATTATTATTATTATTATTATTATTATTATTATTTACCTGTGCTTATAATATTAGCAATATATATATATATATATATATATATATATATTAACTCCCATGGGGATACATGGATGGTGAACTCAATAATCCGAGACATGGCGTTAATCCATGTGCCGAATTCATCACACTATGAATTCATGGGAATTTTGAGTGTCTCATGGGTAAGTTGCCATAATTTTTTTATTTTTTATTTTTGGATAAGTAAGAAAGGGCAACTATAATGACCTTTTTGTGGACAATCACCTATATTATTAGAGATTATACTATAGGCATTGAATAGCTCTAGGACCACAAATTATTAAACAAATTTTTTGCCACAATTCTAACGTGGCAGATTGTGAGTTGTTAACTATCATTTACACATGGACCCACCATTTTTTCTTTACCAATTTCACAATCACACTCTGCCACGTCACAGTTGTGGCAAGAACTTGTGAAAAATTATGTGCCCCTAGACTTTTCCATAGGTATTGGAGGCCAAGCTATCATAATTTTTATTTAGTTATTTCTTCCATAAGTAATATTATTGCAATAGTAAAAGCAGGAAATATTCAAATATATAAAGACCATACCTTAATTGTTCATTCAGATATACTTTTTTTGTTTATTCATATAAAAAATTCATATGAAATATTAATATAACATAGTTTATATGAATATAGAATAGAATTTCAAATAAATATGGGGGTTTGGTAATGTTATGCAAGTAATGTGTTTGTATTTTTTGGAAATGCTGTGGGTAAAAAATATGTCAAAATATGTGTAATATTGTTTAAATACTGAAAACCAACATTGTTTGTATTTTTTAGAAATGCGTGTTGGTAAAAAATGTGTGAAAATACAATGTTATTTAAATACTGAAAACCATTGTTTAAAATACCTTAGCAAACACCCTTTATATTTTCGAACATAACTATTAATATTCAAAAAGAAATCTAATTAGATTAGAATCTTATAGCACATTCTAATCTTATTATTTATTATAATTCTAGATTGATTCTAATTTGATACTGGTTCATTGATTTGATTATTGTCGTAGACTTTGTGCTAAACTATTGGCTACTGTTGCAAAAACAAAAAGAGGGGTAGTCTTGTAGACTGGTAGTTGGATGTCTTCTCTTCTTGCGCTGAAGTATTATACAAGCCTGTTGATAACAATTTATTTAGTAAAATTAAAATTTTTTATTAAAAGTATTGTAAAAAAAACTAAAATAGAGACCTAAAAACTAATTAATAGTACAATAAGACTATAAAAAGTATAAAAAGTGCAATAGAACTAGAAATAGTATAAAAATTATCTAAACTCTATAAGTTTTAAGTTTCATCACTTCTCAAACACACTCTCAATTGTCTTTTTAACTTTAATTTTTTTTTCTTGCTGCTGCATAAAAATTAATAAATCACACTAGCATAGTTAAGAAATTCCACTATATATATATGGGATAATCCAAATGTTTTATTTTTGTNCATATAAAAAAATTCATATGAAATATTAATATAACATAGTTTATATGAATATAGAATAGAATTTCAAATAAATATGGGGTGTTTGGTAATGTTATGCAAGTAATGTTGTTTGTATTTTTTGGAAATGCATGTGGGTAAAAAATATGTCAAAATATGTGTAATATTGTTTAAATACTGAAAACCAACATTGTTTGTATTTTTTAGAAATGCGTGTTGGTAAAAAATGTGTGAAAATATATGCAATGTTATTTAAATACTGAAAACCATTGTTTAAAATACCTTAGCAAACACCCTCTATATTCTCGAACATAACTATTAATATTCAAAAAGAAATCTAATTAGATTAGAATCTTATAGCACATTCTAATCTTACTTATTTATTATAATTCTAGATTGATTCTAATTTGATACTGGTTCAATTGATTTTTACGTGAACTTTGTGCTAAACTATTGGCTACTGTTGCAAAGAACAAAATAGAGGGGTAGTCTTGTAGACTGCGTAGTTGGATGGTCCTCTCTTCTTGCGCTGGAGTATTATACAAGTCTGTTTGATAACAATTTATTTAGTTAAAATTGAAATTTTTTATTAAAAGTATTGTAAAAAAAACTAAATTTTTTTTTTTTTTATAGAATCCTAAAAACTAATTAATAGTACAATAAGACTAATAAAAAGTATAAAAAGTGCAATAGAACTTAGAAATAGTATAAAAAATTATCTAAAAACTCTAATAAGTTTTAAGTTTCATCACTTCTCAAACACACTCTACAATTGTCTTTTTAACTTATAATTTTTTTTTCTTGCTTGCTAGCCATAAAAATTAATAAATCAGCACTAGCATAGTTAAGAAATTCCGCAATGTGTGTGTGTGTGTGTGTGTGTGTGTGTGTGTGTTTTAGAGACTACCATCCTCTTATAAAATAATTTTTTTAAATAAAAAGAATTAAATATGTTATTTAAATATATGTTTTTTTTTTAAATTTTTGTGTTCTACTAAAATAATTAAATTAGGGATTTTATAAAGTAATACCTACAATTTTATTGGTTTTTAATTTTTGTGCAAATAAAACATGTTTTGTATTGCCATAGCTTTTGTTTGTTCTAATTAGGGATATCATTAGTTTTTTTGAAAGATCAAAGTTTACAAAATTCTTCAAAACAGGGTGAACAAATTAGCGGTTAAAAAAAACGCAAAAAGACAAAACTGACTCTCTAATTTTCATATTTTTTTCATTTTAGTCCTCTAATTTTTAGTTTTGTCAATTCAGTCATCTAACTTTCAATATTTGTCAATGCAGGGTTCTGTTACAACTCAGTTAGTGGCTGCCGTTAAAACTTCTAAAATGACGCAATTTTGCATTTTTTTTTATTCGGAATTAAAAGAAAATAAGAAAAATCTGGAAAAAAAAAAAAACATTTAAGGAACGACGATGCTGAAATAGTCTCACTCTTACTCTATCATGCACACATTGGCTACACTCCTAAGGGAACTTTGAAAACCACCAACGATCCGATCAACACTTTGGTGACTAACGGTATCGAAAAGCACGATCTGAAAGTCATGATGGCCGAAGATGAGGTCACACTTCACATTGGAGTAGACTCGTCGAGAATCATCGACACAGTGCTCGACACTACGCCTTTGGCTATCTTCACTGTCAACTATGTGCCTCTTCTAGAAGAGCTGTTCGGAAAATTTACACGGTTAGGGATTTAGGTATTCTTCAGGTCTTTGTTTTGATTTTGGGGAAAAAATGAAATGACGACGTCATTCTCCTTAATTTTTTTTTTTCATATTTTTCTTATTTTCTTTTAATTCTGAATTAAAAAAAAATTAAAAAAAATTATTAAAAAAAAAAAAACCAAATAAACTAACTAACAAACATGCAAAACGGCATCGTTTCAAGAGTTTTAACGGTAGCCATTAACTAAGTTGTAATGTAGCCCTGCATTGACAAAAATTGAAAGTTAGAGGACTGAATTGATAAAACTGAAAATTAGAAGACTGAAATGAAAAAAATGTGAAAGTTAGAAGGTCAATTTTATATTTTTGTCTTAAAAAAATTATCAATTTCACAAAGGCATGGCCAATTAGAAGTAAAGTGCTCGATTAGCTTGATTTGGTTAACAAAGGGCATGCTTAACTATAAAGTCTAATGATACTGTTTTTTCACAATATAATTTGAGTTGACATGTGTAATAGTTGTATAATATAATAAGTATTGTTCTCAGACCAAGAGATATTCTCAGATCCAAATGTATGCTTTCACACATTCTCAAAAGAATTGGCCGAATCCTCTTGGTACAGCTTTTGAAGGGATAATCCAAATGTTTTATTTTTGTCCCACCTATCCTCATTTACTTTTTTTTTTTTTTTTTTTTTATGGGAATTTACTTTTAGTTTTAGAGACTACCATCCTCTCATTCGAAATCCAAAGTAGTAAAGTACTCTTCCTCTGTTTTTCATATCCTCACCAACTATATTATATTCAACTTGGTCGGTCCTCTCTCACAGAAAAAACCAAAAGAGCTTGGAAAAACAGACAAGAGAGAGCAATAAATTAAAGATAAGGTTTTACTAAAGAAAACCTATCGTCTTTTGGGTAATGCGTAAAGTGGGGGTAATAAAGAAGTTGCAGCAGTGGCGGTGCAGATATATTGACGATAATAGTCTTGGTACAGCTTTGATAACTGATTTGTGAATGATTATACACCTAGCCGGAATTTGAGAATTACCGTCTGCAGTTAAAACATTTACTTGGTCAGACTACTTCACTAGAATTAAACAATCTTGAAACACCACAGGTGCGAAACCAAAGATGAAATTCATCGTTCCTTCGACAATATAGTTCTTGTGGAATTGTTTGTCACAGTAGGTGAAGAGAGTATCTTTATACTCGCCGAACTTACATCTATAGAATGCAACATCAGTAGCAGCTACAGCGAGCGCCACTGCTTGATCTTTTTCAGGTCTGGCATTATATCTGATTGTTAGATCATCCCCTGTAAATCCCTCTCCCTTCACCGCTGAAAAGAATATCAAACACAATTATATATTAGCTAAAATCAGGAAGAACGTCCCTTGAGGAAATCATTTTCAACAGTATTATGTGTAAATGAACCAAACATATTATAAGTAATTTAAATTAGTGATTTAATTAAGTAATATAAATAATCAACAATTTTATTGTTTCTTTTTAGGCAAAAAACACATGTTCTATATAGCTTTGGTTCCTGAGAAGCATATTCCCGAGCTTGTCTTGTATTTATATTTAAGTAGTCAATTGTTCATTAGTTTGTGAGGATTGGGTGTTTGTAGGAAGCTTGTGACATTGTAAATTGTGTTTATGAGTAAAAAAATGCATTTAAAAAAAATAGGAAAAAGTTTCTCTGCAACCTGGGTTGGAGGATGTCTCTCCAATCTGTGACGTGTCCCTCTCTAATAATGACACCTGTTCCACCCCACTAAGACCCAAATTCAACATATAACTTCTGTTTACTCAAACGTTAGCCACTTTTTCAGCATCTTTGGTGGCTTTTTTTTCTTTTTTCTTTGTCCACGCCTTTTTAGTCTCTTTCTTTTATTTGAAAAATTCTCACTACCATCACCTATATCTCTTCACGGCAAACTTCAAACAGGGATAGGTAGCCACTAGAGATATAGTTTTCAATCTCACCACCATCACCTAAATGATCAGTCCTTTCTCCCTCTCCTTCAACGCAAATCGGTCACCGGATCTACTGTCATCAATGATCAATCCTCAAACTGGTTCTCACGTTTGTGACCCAACTCCAGTCCGACCCAAACACAAAAGCCACCCATTTGTTCTAAGGTTCGTGACCCAAATACAATTGCCACGCCCCTTTATCTTGCCAATTAGCTTCTCAAGAATCGTGGGTTTTAGGGTTTTTGATATGGATTCATGGTTTAATGCTCGAATTTTTGGATGGTTTTTTCAGATATGGTTTGTGGGTTGCTCGTTTGGTGTGGTTATGGTGACTTTGGTGGTGGACTTTCTAGATCCATTGCCTTCGGCAGCCATAGGTCACTATCTTGATTGACACTCTGGAATTTGATTACTTTAAAAAAAGCCACTAGAGATGCTAAAAAAGTGGCTAATGTTTGAGTAAACAAGAGTTTATGTTGAATTTGGGTTTTAGCAGGGTGGAACAGGTGTCATTATTAGAGAGAACACGTCACAGATTGGAGAGACATCCTCCAACCCATGTTGCAGATAATTTTTTCCAAAAAATATATGTTTGTAATGGTGTTTATTATATATATATATATATATGTGGTGACTTTAAAAGAAGCTTCTTAATTCCTTGGAGTCCTAGGCCTTGTTTAGTATAGTAGTTTAACAATATGTTTTCAGTTTTAAATAATATTATACATATTTTATATATTTTTTTATCTACACATATTTAAAAAAATACAAATAACATTACTAAAATAACATTATCAAACATCAAATATGCCCTAGTATCTTCTTTTTCAGTTCTTGGTATTATTTTTCGCAATCATTCAAGCTAACTCCCGAGTCCCGCCTAAAACCATCGTCTTCATATGAAAAAAAGAAAGAAGAAAGAATTAAATGAAAAGTCATTTAATATTCAGTTTTACGCATTGTTGTACTGACTGGCGCGTGGATGGAAAATCCAATAAAGTCAGAAAAGTTCTATCAAAAAAATAAATAAAATCAGAAAAAAAAAAAAAAAAAAAAAAAAAAACACGGAAAAAGCAGCTGAATCCGTAACACTCACTCGGTAACAGTATCAAAATCAATACACGCCGAAACGATTGTACATCACACCTTTGCAATAACATTATTTATTTATTTTGATTTTAGCAGAGATTCTGAGTACAGGCATTTGTACTTTTCAGCAATTTTCTAATTCGCCTTTTTCACCATTTCGAACCCACACGCCGTGACTGAATCTGATCCCACTTCTATTATTAGGCGCAATATGTTTTTGCTTTTCAACTTTCATACTTTTCCCTCTTTCTCTTTCTTCTCCCACTTCTTCTTCTTTTCTCTTCCTTTCTCTGGCTCCTTTTGTCTGGACGCCACTCCTTCTCTCTATCGTTTTTTTTCTTCTTCACCATTCATCCCTTCCCTCTCTTCTTTTTCTTTCTTCACCGGTTCTTTCTTTTCTCTTTTTTCTCACTTCTCTTTCGTATTTTCTCTCTCTCCATCTCCGTGGGCTTGGTGGATTTTGACTGTGTGGTGATTGATTTTGGTTGTGGGTTTCTCGGATTTGGTGGTGCGACTGATTTTGGCCGTGGGTTTGGTGGTGGTGATGATTTTGGGTGTGGGTTTTTGGATTTTGGCTATGGTGGTTAAGTTTCAAGTAAAGTAGTAGTGGTGTGGTGGTAGTTTGAGTTTTGGTGGCTGGTTCGTGTGGTGGTGGCAGTTTGGGGGGCTTGCTTTGTATCTGAGAAGAGAGACAGACGAAGAGGAAGAGAGAGAAGAGTCGAGGAATACATGAGGAGACGTAGAAAACGACACTGGTTGTGGCTTTGCTTGCTACAGTCAAGCACTTCTGCCACGTGCTGTGGCTGGACTGCTGGTATTTTATTTTTCATGCCATTGATATTCATCTCTGCCTTCAAGTCTTTTTTAATTATTTATTTATATAAATCCATATTTTTTTCTTCGTATTATTTTTGGTATTCTCTGAAAAATGAGATCTTTAGCAGGCATTGGGAACGGAAGGATCTCGAAAGATTTATTAAGTAAGTTGCTTGTTTTTATTCAATAAAAAAATATATGTATTTGTAAAAGAATCAAAATAGCATCTTTTAAGTTGTTTTTTATTTTTATTTCATGATTTGGTTAGAGTAGTTTTGTATTCTTAAAGATATGCTTTTAATGTGGTTGGGGACAATAATAAAATGAAATTATGAGAATGTAACTATAGAATATGTGATAAAATTAAATATGAAGTGCAAGTGATTTAAGTACACTCTATAAACTTTAGTGGAGAAAAAAAAAAGGAAAGGAAAGAAAACAACCTTAACGTACACTTTTTTTTATTAGTTTTCCTCCCATAAGATTGTGGTTTATTTTTTTAGATCCTACTACAAGATTATGTTGTTCTATGATGAATAGCTTTTTTGGACAGAATATGCATTTTTTGGACAGTATATTGTATAGCTAGTGAACAACATTTTGGATAGCTGAACTAGTATGTTTGGGTACAGCAGAGTTGATTTGGACATTTTCTCTGACATCATAGATGTCAATTTGGACAACTGATCAGACAATTTTGTAGCAAATTTTTAGAAAATTTTTGTAACTAAAGAAATTGCTCAAACATGATAGATTCAGTCTGTTTAAGCTGCCCCTTACTTAAACACTAGAGCTCCGTTTGGATTCGAATGTTTGCGTCTGTGTCTGGACCTATCTCACGTTTTTGGCTTCTTTTTATTTATTTATTTATTTAAACCAGCGTGGTATGCACTGTTCATTGGCAATGAACAGTATATTTAGGCCAATGAACAGTGCTAAACAGTAATAAACAGAATTTTTTTTTTATTATTTTCAGTATTTAGCAAAATAAGCGGTTTTCAAATGTAATAGAGTTGGTTTGGATTGGCTTCTGCATTTCAGCCCCCTTTTTTTTTTTACTAACCTGATGCCTTTAGCACTATTCAGCAAAATAGGCAGATCTCAAACAGACCCTTAAAATAATTAGCAATTTCAATGATTATTCAATGAAAATTGATTTTTTGAAAATTTAGTTGTGTTTAATATAATTATGTTTAAAAAAACACACACAGCAACAACAACATCATCATCATCATCCATCATTGTGGTTTTAAGATTATCTTGTATTTCCTAAGGCATTCAAATCAATAACATGTTAAGATAGGGAGGTGCCAATTGCAAGGAAATTGTGTTGAGTGAAAATGAGAACAAGTAGATAAGGGGTGTATTATTTAAATTCCAATAAAAGTTACTTAAACATTTTCATACTCCTATAGTTTGCCCAAATTTGGATGAAACATGATTTGACACTTATATTGAGTATAATAAAATGAACATTTCTTCATACTTGTTATATTTCTTCTTGTTTAAGCTCTCAAATAGAGGTGTTCATAGGTTGGTGTTTGGTTGAGTTGAGGGTCAAATTGTCAACCAATGTGATTAGATTGAGTTTTGAAAATCACTAAACCTAAAAAGGATTTGTTAAAGATTACTTTCAAGTCGATGACTGGTTCTGTCAATATGATGCTAGAGGAGGTAGATCAATTAACTAGTGGCATCAACCGGATCATATTTGCCATATCGAATAAAATTGAGATTATGTGCGACTCATATTTTAGATCGAGATTAGGTGCAACTCATATTTGATGTGACAAGTGTGATGGATGGATGATGCTAGTGAGAGGTGAGGATGGCAAAACAAAGGTCAATGATTCATCAAACCACTAGTAGGGTGGGATTCTACAATTTGAGGGTTGAAGGTCCAAAAGCTAATAAAAACAAATTAGGTTCTAGGTTACAAACCCAATTATGATTGTGTGTGTATGTATATATATTGATATTCAATAGTTGCGATTTGGACAGAGGATTTGAATTATAGATATCTCAATAAAAAATATCATGAGGTGTTGATTGAATTACAAAATTATTAACAGTTATGATTGAGTAATTCAGTGAAATTGTTTTGATTAATAATGTTGACCAAAGTTAGATTTATATTTTAACAACTTTACTCATAAAGTAAGGAAATATATAAAGTGTATTTTAAGAGTAATGTTAAGAACATATCAATTATCACAAAAGCTAACGCGATTGGTTGTAGTTTGAAATAACATTACTTTCACATGGGAAATCGAAAAGTTGTACTTATACCTCTATTGTTTCCATGATTAGCAATAGTAGATGGGAAAACTGAAAAAAGCGAACAGTTCGAGTAAATGAAGAAAATATAGAAAAGGAAAAGGGCACAATTTCAAAATTGTCAAATTTTTTGAATCAAAGTGCTTTTACCTGTAGATATGCATATTATCGTCTAGACTTTGGCGCTTACATGTGGACATTCCAAATTGTCTTGGCAATGGCAAAAAAATAACCAAGGTTTTGCGGACCTCTCTGAAAACACTCTGTACAAATGCGGCTCTCTTCATAGGTACAATTGCACTCTGAAGCAGTTGAAGTGGCTAATAAGGAAGCATTTCGTGAAGTACCTGTGGGGGATGATGTGTTTCAGTTGGAGGTCTTGCAAAGGGTTGCTCAACTTCTGCACAAGTTGTTTAGGCATAATTTTTATATGCATTTTTGTTGTTACTTTTTTTAAGCATTCTCTTCAGTAGTGGTGTCTGGGATGAAGTTGTTGTGCTGTTCTTTTACTTTCTGTTATTTATTCTGATGCTTTATTATATGCAATGAGTTTCATTCAAATGTAAAATCAAATGTAAAGTCAGGGTCAGAGCTAGAAGTGAATGACCATAAGAGGCATTGTAGTTCATTGTGGCTGGACAATAAGGATAAGGCATCCAACATGAAGCATTGCAATAGTAATCAGTCACTTACTTTTAGAAGATGAAATCACTTGTTCTGATAAGAAAATTCCTGAGGATATGCTGTCTGTTCTTGTTGATAAAACCGTGGGATCTATTTTTGGCTCTTCTAGAGAGGTAAGGTGAAGTTGAAACTACTCCGTTATGAATCTTATAGTCTAGTTTTGCTGAGTCAGTAATCTATTATTTATTCTCACTATTGTTTTTCATGGGTAGGTTGCTGGTGGTAATGGTGATCGATGCTTTAAAAATTAGAGAATTGAAATGAAAAAAATGTGAAGTAAAGTGCTCGATTAGCTTGATTTGGTTATCAAGGGGCATGCTTAACTATAAAGTCTAATGATACTGTTTTTTCACAATATGATATTAGTTGACATGTGTAAGAGTTGTATAGTATAATAAGTATTGTTCTCAGACCAAGAGATATTCTCAAGATCCAAATGTATGCTTTCACATATTCTCAAAAGAATTGGCCGAATTCTCTCCTCCTTTTTTTTTCTTTTTTTCTTTTTTTTTTTGAGAAACTTGAATCCCTTCTTTAATTAGATTGTTAACTAGTGTCCTACCGCACTCGTTAACATGGGCCATTAAAAAATTAACTTATCAAAAAATATTTTAAAAGAATATAAAAAAAACTTGTAAAGGAAATAAATGGTGCGCATAATCGATAACTCAATACTGTCCACTGACTACGGGCAGTCCACTATTTTTTTAAGTTATGCATGCATGCTACTCTGACAACGCGCTTCTTCTAGTATCCGCCATGGCGCTCTTCTTCTTCCCCACTTTTGCATTCACGTGAAAGAGGGACATGTTAGGGATAAATGATAATAATTTTCTTTTATAACAATTTTCTAAAATGAATTTCTAAACTTTTATCTATTTAAGGGATGAATCTTCACAAATCACAACATTCTTACTTTATACCTTCATTTTACTCAGTCTCGCTCGGCCACTCCCTCGCACTTGTTTTCATTTAAAATACCCATAGTAAGAGTTTTATGGTTCCAAGTTACAAATCAGAGCATTAGCATTCAGGTTTTAAAATTTATATCATTTTGTCATTTTAAAAATTATTTTATTCATTACACCATACTATTTTATAATATATTTAACATTTCAACTTTTACTTTATTATATAACACATTAAAATAATATATTTACACAATTAAATAATATAACACAATACTTAAATAAAAACCCAAAACTTAATAAAATATTATTTTTTAAAAATATCATCTTACTCAGTACCATCTTACTTTTATGATGGTGCTCTAGCTTAATGTAAAACTATTTAGAATTGAAAGTGCGAGTAATGCAAGATTTATGGGGTTTGATGCTAAATTTTAGCATATTTAGAGTTTTATCATGTCGCATACTGATGCTTTTACAAGTTACAACAAACATAAAATAAATCTCTAAAATACTATTGTGGGGTCAAAGAATCTGGCAACCTCGGCCCACTTTATACCAAGCCCAAGGCCCATGCCAAGGATGAGGAAACGTCCGAGGACGAAGTGAGAAAGTCCTACTAGCCCAGGAGGACAAGACCAAGACCATAGAAGGGATAAGCAACACACTACCAAAGACAGTCTTCCAGAGCATCCCAAGAGAAAGAACAAGTATAACGCGTTAACCAGGGGAGCATGGTGGATGAGAAATTTCAGGATGAATTGTCACCTCCACATTAAATGCCCACAACTAACATTCTGGTTGCATTAATGAGGAAATGACCCCTGAACAGTACAGTCTTGGTTGCTGCAACCTGCAGAAAGAATGGGAAGATGGCTGATGGGACAGACACTCAAGTAGTGACTTATTTGATCAACAAATGTAAGGCTAAGATCGACTGAAAGGGGGTATATAATGTAAGAAATCATTCTGGAAAGGGGATGGACAATTAGGAGCATAGAACACTGTAGCAACTGGTATCACCACTGAAACCTTTGTAACAAATCACTGACGAAGTAATAAGAATTACCAGCCCCTAAAAGGTGCCGAGGACAAAATTTCACACTTTAGTCCATGTCTCTGTTATTCAGTCCACTCGCAACCGTGTTTATTTGTTGTAATCCTCACTAGGGTCTAGTTCTTGAACTCATTCTCTACAAATTCATTGTATTGGGCTAGTTGGATCTGAGTCCACTCATCAAACAGTGGAAGTGCTCAAACCCAGTCCCTACAACTATATTTATGGAAATAGTGATGTAAAATTAGTTTTATAAGGTCAATTTAGTGTAGAGAAAATTTATTGAAGGAAAAAGACTTTTTGGGAATAATTTAATTAGTTTTTTTTTTTTTGATATTGTCCTAAAGTATAAGAGAAAATTTATTGAAGGAAAAAGACTTTTTGGGAATAATTTAATTAGTTTTTTTTTTTTTGATATTGTCCTAAAGTATATATGTACTTAAAAAAAAAATTTAAAAAGTGAAAAAATGTAGGTAAAAGTGAGGTTTTAAAAAGTTATACATAAAAGTTAAAAACTGAATTTAAAAGTCTAATGCCAAACAAATATGTATATTAAGAGTTCATTTTTCAAATGAGCTATCTTTGACACGATCTTCTAAGATTACAATTTCTGAATTTTCTTGAAAGAAAGTCTTCTTATTTCCATTTTCATATCACAAAGTGTCACTTTCTCTTTATTCAATTGCACTCTTTTCAAATTTTTTTTCCTAAGTGAGGACTCAATTAACAAATGAGCTTAATTTATTTTAATATTTTAATACCTGTCTATTTCAATTTACTATTTTATATTAGGGTTTGACTTACTTCTAATATTTGTTTTAACTGAACATTTTCTTTTGTTTTAAATATACAATACAAGTGGTAGTGAGTTTAATTTCCACATTTTATTTAATTAGTGAGTGATGTGTCCGTTTCTCATTAAAAAAAAAATCAGTTAAAAAAGCACTTGAGGTAAACTAAACTCTTCAAATTACAACTAATAATAATAAATCATCATCATTACTATTATTAAAAAGTTAAAATATTCAAATTGTTAATTTAGTGCATGGTTTAAAGGTTTCTAAATAAAAAAAATGCATTTAAAAAAAATAGGAAAAAGTTTCTCTGCAACCTGGGTTGGAGGATGTCTCTCCAATCTGTGACGTGTCCCTCTCTAATAATGACACCTGTTCCACCCCACTAAGACCCAAATTCAACATATAACTTCTGTTTACTCAAACGTTAGCCACTTTTTCAGCATCTTTGGTGGCTTTTTTTTCTTTTTTCTTTGTCCACGCCTTTTTAGTCTCTTTCTTTTATTTGAAAAATTCTCACTACCATCACCTATATCTCTTCACGGCAAACTTCAAACAGGGATAGGTAGCCACTAGAGATATAGTTTTCAATCTCACCACCATCACCTAAATGATCAGTCCTTTCTCCCTCTCCTTCAACGCAAATCGGTCACCGGATCTACTGTCATCAATGATCAATCCTCAAACTGGTTCTCACGTTTGTGACCCAACTCCAGTCCGACCCAAACACAAAAGCCACCCATTTGTTCTAAGGTTCGTGACCCAAATACAATTGCCACGCCCCTTTATCTTGCCAATTAGCTTCTCAAGAATCGTGGGTTTTAGGGTTTTTGATATGGATTCATGGTTTAATGCTCGAATTTTTGGATGGTTTTTTCAGATATGGGTTTGTGGGTTGCTCGTTTGGTGTGGTTATGGTGACTTTGGTGGTGGACTTTCTAGATCCATTGCCTTCGGCAGCCATAGGTCACTATCTTGATTGACACTCTGGAATTTGATTACTTTAAAAAAAGCCACCAGAGATGCTAAAAAAGTGGCTAATGTTTGAGTAAACAAGAGTTAGATGTTGAATTTGGGTTTTAGCAGGGTGGAACAGGTGTCATTATTAGAGAAGAACACGTCACAGATTGGAGAGACATCCTCCAACCCATGTTGCAGATAATTTTTTTCCAAAAAAATATATGTTTGTAATGGTGTTTATATATATATATATATATATATGTGGTGACTTTAAAAGAAGCTTCTTAATTCCTTGGAGTCCTAGGCCTTGTTTAGTATAGTAGTTTAACAATATGTTTTCAGTTTTAAATAATATTATACATATTTTTATATATTTTTTCATCTACACATATTTAAAAAAAATACAAATAACATTACTAAAATAACATTATCAAACATCAAATATGCCCTAGTATCTTCTTTTTCAGTTCTTGGTATTATTTTTCGCAATCATTCAAGCTAACTCCCGAGTCCCGCCTAAAACCATCGTCTTCATATGAAAAAAAAGAAAGAAAGAAAGAATTAAACGAAAAGTCATTTAATATTCAGTTTTACGCATTGTTGTACTGACTGGCGCGTGGATGGAAAATCCAATAAAGTCAGAAAAGTTCTATCAAAAAAATAAAATAAAATCAGAAAAGTAAAAAAAAAAAAAAAAAAACACGGAAAATGCAGCTGAATCCGTAACACTCACTCGGTAACAGTATCAAAATCAATACACGCCGAAACGATTGTACATCACACCTTTGCAATAACATTATTTATTTATTTTGATTTTAGCAGAGATTCTGAGTACAGGCATTTGTACTTTTCAGCAATTTTCTAATTCGCCTTTTTCACCATTTCGAACCCACACGCCGTGACTGAATCTGATCCCACTTCTATTATTAGGCGCAATATGTTTTTGCTTTTCAACTTTCATACTTTTCCCTCTTTCTCTTTCTTCTCCCACTTCTTCTTCTTTTCTCTTCCTTTCTCTGGCTCCTTTTGTCTGGACGCCACTCCTTCTCTCTATCGTTTTTTTTCTTTCTTCACCATTCATCCCTTCCCTCTCTTCTTTTTCTTTCTTCACCGGTTCTTTCTTTTCTCTTTTTTCTCACTTCTCTTTCGTATTTTCTCTCTCTCCATCTCCGTGGGCTTGGTGGATTTTGACTGTGGTGGTGATTGATTTTGGTTGTGGGTTTCTCGGATTTGGTGGTGCGACTGATTTTGGCCGTGGGTTTGGTGGTGGTGATTGATTTTGGGTGTGGGTTTTTTGGATTTTGGCTATGGTGGTTAAGTTTCAAGTAAAGTAGTAGTGGTGTGGTGGTAGTTTGAGTTTTGGGTGGCTGGTTCGTGTGGTGGTGGCAGTTTTGGGTGGCTTGCTTTGTATCTGAGAAGAGAGACAGACGAAGAGGAAGAGAGAGAAAGAGTCGAGGAATACATGAGGAGACGTAGAAAACGACACTGGTTGTGGCTTTGCTTGCTACAGTCAAGCACTTCTGCCACGTGCTGTGGCTGGACTGCTGGTATTTTATTTTTCATGCCATTGATATTCATCTCTGCCTTCAAGCTCTTTTTTAATTATTTATTTATATAAATCCATATTTTTTTCTTCGTATTATTTTTTGGTATTCTCTGAAAAATGAGATCTTTAGCAGGCATTGGGAACGGAAGGATCTCGAAAGATTTATTAAGTAAGTTGCTTGTTTTTATTCAATAAAAAAATATATGTATTTGTAAAAGAATCAAAATAGCATCTTTTCAAGTTGTTTTTTATTTTTATTTCATGATTTGGTTAGAGTAGTTATGTATTCTTAAAGATATGCTTTTAATGTGGTTGGGGACAATAATAAAATGGAAATTATGAGAATGTAACTATAGGAATATGTGATAAAATTAAATATGAAGTGCAAGTGATTTAAGTACACTCTATAAACTTTAGTGGAGAAAAAAAAAAAGGAAAGGAAAGAAAACAACCTTAACGTACACTTTTTTTTATTAGTTTTCCTCCCATAAGATTGTGGTTTATTTTTTTTAGATCCTACTACAAGATTATGTTGTTCTATGATGAATAGCTTTTTTGGACAGAATATGCATTTTTTGGACAGTATATTGTATAGCTAGTGAACAACATTTTGGATAGCTGAACTAGTATGTTTGGGTACAGCAGAGTTGATTTGGACATTTTCTCTGACATCATAGATGTCAATTTGGACAACTGATCAGACAATTTTGTAGCAAATTTTTAGAAAATTTTTGTAACTAAAGAAATTGCTCAAACATGATAGATTCAGTCTGTTTAAGCTGCCCCTTACTTAAACACTAGAGCTCCGTTTGGATTCGAATGTTTGCGTCTGTGTCTGGACCTATCTCACGTTTTTGGCTTCTTTTTATTTATTTATTTATTTAAACCAGCGTGGTATGCACTGTTCATTGGCAATGAACAGTATATTTAGGCCAATGAACAGTGCTAAACAGTAATAAACAGAATTTTTTTTTATTATTTTCAGTATTTAGCAAAATAAGCGGTTTTCAAATGTAATAGAGTTGGTTTGGATTGGCTTCTGCATTTCAGCCCCCTTTTGTTTTTTTACTAACCTGATGCCTTTAGCACTATTCAGCAAAATAGGCAGATCTCAAACAGACCCTTAAAATAATTAGCAATTTCAATGATTATTCAATGAAAATTTGATTTTTTGAAAATTTAGTTGTGTTTAATATAATTATGTTTAAAAAAACACACACAGCAACAACAACATCATCATCATCATCATCATTGTGGTTTTAAGATTATCTTGTATTTTCCTAAGGCATTCAAATCAATAACATGTTAAGATAGGGAGGTGCCAATTGCAAGGAAATTGGGTGTTGAGTGAAAATGAGAACAAGTAGATAAGGGGTGTATTATTTAAATTCCAATAAAAGTTACTTAAACATTTTCATACTCCTATAGTTTGCCCAAATTTGGATGAAAACATGATTTGACACTTATATTGAGTATAATAAAATGAACATTTCTTCATACTTGTTATATTTCTTCTTGTTTAAGCTCTCAAATAGAGGTGTTCATAGGTTGGGTTTGGTTGAGTTGAGGGTCAAATTGTCAACCAATGTGATTAGATTGAGTTTTGAACAATCACTAAACCTAAAAAGGATTTGTTAAAGATTACTTTCAAGTCGATGACTGGTTCTGTCAATATGATGCTAGAGGAGGTAGATCAATTAACTAGTGGCATCAACGTGGATCATATTTGCCATATCGAATAAAGATTGAGATTATGTGCGACTCATATTTTAGATCGAGATTAGGTGCAACTCATATTTGATGTGACACAAGTGTGATGGATGGATGATGCTAGTGAGAGGTGAGGATGGCAAAACAAAGGTCAATGATTCATCAAACCACTAGGTAGGTGGGATTCTACAATTTGAGGGTTGAAAGGTCCAAAAGCTAATAAAAACAAATTAGGTTCTAGGTTACAAAACCCAATTATGATTGTGTGTGTATGTATATATATTGATAATTCAATAGTTGCGATTTGGACAGAGGATTTGAATTATAGATATCTCAATAAAAAATATCATGAGGTGTTGATTGAATTACAAAATTATTAACAGTTATGATTGAGTATTCAGTGAAATTGTTTGTGATTAATAATGTTGACCAAAGTTAGATTTATAATTTTTTGAACAACTTTACTCATAAAGTAAGGAAATATATAAAGTGTATTTTAAGAGTAATGTTAAGAACATATCAATTATCACAAAAGCTAACGCGATTGGTTGTAGTTTGAAATAACATTACTTTCACATGGGAAATCGAAAAGTTGTACTTATACCTCTATTGTTTCCATGATTAGCAATAGTAGATGGGAAAACTGAAAAAAGCGAACAGTTCGAGTAAATGAAGAAAATATAGAAAAGGAAAAGGGCACAATTTCAAAATTGTCAAATTTTTTGAATCAAAGTGCTTTTACCTGTAGATATGCATATTATCGTCTAGACTTTGGCGCTTACATGTGGACATTCCAAATTGTCTTGGCAATGGCAAAAAAATAACCAAGGTTTTGCGGACCTCTCTGAAAACACTCTGTACAAATGCGGCTCTCTTCACAGGTACAATTGCACTCTGAAGCAGTTGAAGTGGCTAATAAGGAAGCATTTCGTGAAGTACCTGTGGGGGATGATGTTTCAGTTGGAGGTCTTGCAAAGGGTTGCTCAACTTCTGCACAAGTTGTTTAGGCATAATTTTTATATGCATCTTTGTTGTTACTTTTTTTAAGCATTCTCTTCAGTAGTGGTGTCTGGGATGAAGTTGTTGTGCTGTTCTTTTACTTTCTGTTATTTATTCTGATGCTTTATTATATGCAATGAGTTTCATTCAAATGTAAAATCAAATGTAAAGTCAGGGTCAGAGCTAGAAGTGAATGACCATAAGAGGCATTGTAGTTCATTGTGGCTGGACAATAAGGATAAGGCATCCAACATGAAGCATTGCAATAGTAATCAGTCACTTACTTTTAGAAGATGAAATCACTTGTTCTGATAAGAAAATTCCTGAGGATATGCTGTCTGTTCTTGTTGATAAAACCGTGGGATCTATTTTTGGCTCTTCTAGAGAGGTAAGGTGAAGTTGAAACTACTCCGTTATGAATCTTATAGTCTAGTTTTGCTGATTCAGTAATCTATTATTTATTCTCACTATTGTTTTTCATGGGTAGGTTGCTGGTGGTAATGGTGATCGATGCTTTAAAAATTAGAGAATTGAAATGAAAAAAATGTGAAGTAAAGTGCTCGATTAGCTTGATTTGGTTATCAAGGGGCATGCTTAACTATAAAGTTTAATGATACTGTTTTTTCACAATATGATATTAGTTGACATGTGTAAGAGTTGTATAGTATAATAAGTATTGTTCTCAGACCAAGAGATATTCTCAAGATCCAAATGTATGCTTTCACATATTCTCAAAAGAATTGGCCGAATTCTCTCCTCCTTTTTTTTTCTTTTTTTTTTCTTTTTTCTTTTTTGAGAAACTTGAATCCCCTTGGTACAGCTTTGATAATTGATCTGGGAATGATTATACTCCGAGCCGAAATTTTAGAATTATCGTTTGCAATTAAAACATTTACTTGGTCAGACTACTTCACTAGAATTAAACAATCTTGAAACACCACAGGTGCGAAACCAAAGATGAAATTGATCGTTCCTTCGACAATATTGTTCTTATAGAATTGTTTGCCACAGTAGGTGAAGAGAGCATCTTTATACTCAGTTGAACTTACATCAATAGAATGCAACATCAGTAGCAGCTACAGTGAGCGTCACTGCTTGGTCTTTTTCAGGTCTGGCATTATATCTGATTGTTAGATCATCCATTGTAAATCCCTCTCCCTGCACCGCTGAAAAGAATATCAAACACAATTATATATTTGCTAAAATCAGGAAGAGCGTTACTTAAGGAAATCATTTTCAACAGTATTATGTGTAAATGAACCAAACATATTATAAGTAATTAAAATAGTGATTTAATTAAGTAATATAAATAATCAACAATTTCACTGTTTCTTTTTAGGCAAATAACTCATGTTCTATATAGCTTTGGTTCCTGAGAAGCATATTCCCTATCTTGTCTTGTATTTATATTCAAGTAGTCAATTGTTCTTTAGTTTGTGAGGATTGGGTGTTTGTAGGAAGCTTGTGATATTGTAAATTGTGTTTATGAGCTATATTGTGCTTTTGTTTTTGCTAATTAGAGATATCATTAGTTGTTTTAAATGATCAAGTTAATCTAACCATTAAAAGATAAAATTTCTACTAATTTGAAATAGAATTTTGATGGCCAAGTTAATCAAGCTGTAGCCCTCGTGATCACTAACGTTGAAGTGGCGTTTTATAAATGTTCATTTAGCGGGTTTCAAGATACACTCTATGTTCCTGTTGTATGATAGTTCTTCCGCAATCGTATCATTGAGGGGACGATTGATTTTATCTTTGGCAAGGCAAGTACTGTGTTTTAGAATTGTCTAATTTTGGTGAAGTAGTCAACGCCCAGTCAAGTTAATGTTCTGACTGCAAATGGCAGTAGTGTGATGACAAATGACATGAATGAGAATCACTAGGGTATTGTCATAAACAAGTCACTGATTGGAGCTATGCCAACCGACACGCTTTGGCTTGAGAATTTGGTAAATTTGACTTACTTCAGTCGACCATGGAGTGACATAGCTGTGATAACGATCATTTATAGCTACCTAGGTGCAGGTTCAAGGTTAAGCATGTAGGTTAAATGAAAAGGACGTGAGCAAATCTTTTTGGAGCGGGTATTCAAGTATTTTTCCAATAAGTTTCCATGGAGTGTTTTGGGTCCAAGATTTGGGTTTCCAAATTTTACACATTTTGAGCAAAAAAACACTCACATTAGTAGATATTTACATGATTTTCTAAAAATTGTCTTAAAATTTTCATGAGTTACAGTAACTGTAAATATTTACACAGTTACTGTTGCTCGTTTATTCATTATTTTAGTATTTGTTTCTCTCTCCTCTCAACTCTCTTCTGCTCATTGCTCTCTATCAACCGTGTATAGTCTTCTCACTCTCACCTCTCTATCGTTTCATCTCTCCCTCAGTCCACTGATCTCACCCCAGTCCACCGATCAGTCCATCGATCTCACCAATCTCACTCACTGCTGATATGATCTCAACATGCAAACGACGCCGTGGTGGAGCTCAGAAATGCCGTGGCGAAGTTTAAATGGTATGATCTCACTCACACGAGACCCAAAAAGGACACCGTGGCGGAGCTCTTAGGGACATTATGTGTGGGTTTTGTTGGGTATTGATTTGTGGGGTATTGATTGGGTTGATGGTGGGTTTTAATGGTTATTGATCCATGGGTATTGATCGGGTTGATGGTGGCTGGGATTTTGATGGGTGGGTTGAAAATTTTGATGGGTGGGTTTTGATCTTGATTAGCTTGTTTTTTCTGGTTCATTGGTGGGTTTTGATGGTCTTGCCGCCGATTGGGTGGGTGATGATTTGGCTTGACTGGGTTTCGGGTTGGGTGGGTGATTAATGGGTTTGGGATTGAATGGGTTTGGGATTTAGTGGGTTGGTTTTTCTTAATGATGCTAGTTGGGTGGTGATGATGGTGGCTACGTGTGGAGTGATCATTGGTAGTGATGGACTATGGGTCTGTGAGAAAGAGGGGCAGTGAGGAAGTGAATTATAAAAATTGTAAAATAATGAATATTTTATTGAATAAATGTGTAGAATAGATAAACTGATATGTGTGTTTTGTAAAAATAAGCATATAAAATAGAAAAAGTAAGCAGCAGTTTTCGGTGAGTGTGGCGCGTGCGAATAGTTCTCCAGCGCGTGGAGGAGTTGCCAGAAATGCTAGCGGTGCGTGTCTTTGTTTCGGCTGCCGGGCTTCTCGGGTTTTGTATATCGGAGTGTTACGAGGCTGACAAGGCGGCGCATGTACCATAATCTCGTCTGAATCCGAAAGCTTCAGCGGCGCGTGGGAGGAGCAACTTGAGGCTTTGTCAGTGCATGGAGGTGCGTGCAGCGGCCGTTAGATTCCAGGTTCTTGGGTTTTGGTCGCAGTATGTCGTGGAGTGCTTCTGTCTTGTTGGTTTCATCAGGCGAAGAATTGATTTGCACAAATCCGAGATTGATGTCACGGGTTTGCTTGAGTTTGTGGATCTTGGACACAGCATTGAGCCATGGTGGCTGAGAGATGCCGTGGTGTCTAGATGTAGCAGACAAGCATGTGTGACTTCTGATGGTGGTGTGCACGTGAGAATCTTCTTTGCATGCTAGAGATGTTTGTTTGATGCCAAGAACGAAGTTTGGCTCTGATATCATGTTAAATATTAGCTCTGATACCATGTTAAATATATTATTATTAGCAAACGATGTGTTATACCATGTTGTGTATGCTAGAGTAGATGCGGAAGGAGAAAGCATAGAATAGGAACATTGAGAACACAAGAGTTATGTGGTTCAGCCTTGTTGGCCTAACGAAGGAATCCCTTAAGGGCTACATCTTTATTGTGTAAGAGTGTAGTACAATAACCTGTATTACAATAACCCTAAATGAGTATATATAGGCGACTAAACCCTAGACTACTAGTATAAGCAGAAGTGGACTTGTGCCTATTACATTGGGCTAATATGATTAATATATATCTCTAACACAATGCACATTTATTTATGAATGTGCACTATAGCAAGAAGCTAAAAAAATTTAGGTATGTTTCTATTGTTGCAGCAAGTATTTTAATGTTTTGATAGAACTAAAATAGCTATATAATTATTTAACTTCACTGCCGTAAGTGCTATAACAAAGAGATAGATATTGCTCAGTCATGCATGCACGCCACACTGAGAAAACTTTAATGCCTATGAAGCTGCACATGATGCCTATGAATCTTTTGCAACTGTGACACGCCTTGTCTTTTGTATCGGCCATGACTTTCTTTGCAGATGTGTTCACGTGTAACAGTGTAAGAGTGACTTGTTACGGATGAATGATGGCCCAACCCCAACACAATCACAAATTGGTCAATCATATTCAAAACACATGTAAGTCCATGCCAAAGAGGCAGAGATAATAAAAGCGTGAAGAAAGTCATAATTGTCCATGTCTTTACTTTTTACTGTGTAGTGTTTCAGTTTCACGTAACACGCCTCCCATTTGCAATCTCTTCCAAAATGAAAAACTTAGCAATCTCTTCCAAAATGAAAAACTTATTATGAACAGTTTACACAGATGTGGTGCTGACAGACTTGAGAGAGAATAAAATATATGATTTTATTTTTGTTATGTTAACTACAAAATTATCTATTTTAAAAATGATATTATATTAATATTTATTGTCTTTTTACAAGGATGCAGTTGCTTTAAAATATTTGTTAATAAATTATTATTTTTAAAAATTTAATATTATTTTTATGAAAAATATAAAAAAAATATTTAATAATTAAATAATTTTTTTCATAACAAAATTTTAAAAATAATTTCTAAACTATCATCCATTATTTAAGGGATGAATCTTCACAACATTTGTATTATTAATAATTTATTATTATTATTATATAAACCACTGGACCTCCAATGCTTCATTTCACTGTCTCTCACTCGGCCACTCCCACCTACGCCTCTTGATTTCATTCGACTCCCACCTATGCCAATATTGTACCTTACCTGCTCATTAACTTTTGTTGCCCTATTCTCTCTCATCCTATCTCGCCCATTCTCTTGCTTGCTCATCTCCGCCAGTCTTGTGAAGTTAGATTTGTGAAGATGTACTAGAAATTAGGGGTGTACAGAAAACCCACCGACCCGCCAAACCCGACCCGACCCACCGGGTTGGGTCGGTTTTTAGGCCTTGGTGGGTTGGGTTGGGTTGGGTTACAAATTTTTTTTTTATAGCGGGTTGGGTTGGGTTTTGGTCTTAAAATTACAAACCCGCCAAACCCGACCCGACCCACCGATCCACCCATATTTAATATATATTTAAAATATATTATAATTTTAAAATAACCAGCTCTTCCTATCCTATATAAAAGCCAATTAGTTCACACAAACTCTAGTAAATTACAATTGTTGTTTAGTTATTGGTGTTGTTTGCTCTTAAGGAATTACATCGATACTAATCTTTGGGTTTTTTTAATATATTAATATTTATATTTTTTTTTCTACTCAATTTAATAATAATAAAAAAAAAATTTCAAACCCATGGGTTCAACCGACCCATGTGGGTTGGGTTGGGTTGAGTTGGATTTATGTGATGGGTTGGGTTGGGTCGAATTTTTTTTGACCCACCATGGTGGGTCGGGTCAAAAAATTCCCTAAATCCGACCCAACCCGACCCATGCACACCCCTATTGGAAATACACGAGAAGAAGACGTAGAAAAAGACATCATTGCTAAAATGGTATTTTTCCATGACATTGATATTCATCTCTTCCTTCAAGTGTTTTATTTGAAGCCATATTCTGTTTTTATTTTTTTTTTATATAATAATTTTCTCTCTATTTGTTTGTTCTAATCAGTGTGATCTTTTGCAGGAATTTGGAATGGAAGGTCTAGGAAAGATTTACAAGTAAGTTGACATATTATTATTTAATTAGAAAAAATGTAATTGACTAATTTGTTTATATCGGAAAAAAACATATTTAAATATTTTTAATTTTTAATTATTGTTGCAAAAAAAAAAAAAATAATTATTGTATTATGCCCTCTAATAATTAAATCAACAATTTCATTTCGTAATATGAAGCATAAACAATTTTATTGATTTAATGATTTTTATGCCAATAACACATGTTCCATATAGCTTCGGTTTCTTAGAAGCATATTCCCTTGGCTTGTGCTTGTATTTAAGTAGTCAATTGTTCTTTGAGGATTGGGCGTTTGTAGTTAGCTTGTGATGCTGTTAATTGTGTTTGTAGGTAGCTTGTGATACTATTAGACTAGTTATGTATCCCCTAAAATATGCTTGGAGACAATAATAAAATGGAAATCATGAGAATGTAACTTTAGGAAAATGTGATAAAATTAAATATGGAGTGCAGTTGATGAGTTAAGTATACTTTATAACCTTTAGAGGAGAAAAAAGAAAGAAAGAAAATAACCTTAACGTATACTTTTGTTTATTGTTTTTCTTCCCATAAGATTGTGGTTAACTTTTTTACGACCCTACTACAAGATTATGAGCTATGATGAATAGCTTTTTTGGATAGTATGTGCATTTTTTGGACAGTATGTTGCATAGTTAGTGGACAACATTTTGGATAGAATTTTGGATAGCTAGACTAGTATTTTTGGGTATATCATATTTGATTTGGACATTTTCTCTAACAGCATAGCTGTCAATTTGGACAATTGATTACACAACTTTGTAGAAACTCTTTAGAAATTTTTTCGTAACTAATGAAATTGCTCAAACATGATAGATTCTGTGTATGTTTAACCTGCCTCTTACTTAAACACTAAGCATATGTGCAAATGATGAGTTTTTTTTAATGGAATGATACATTTTATTTCTATGTAATAGTTTTTATATGTGGATGGTATGGTTATTCAAATTGAAAGATAGTTTTGAAAGATATAGTCAAGTTTAATTATGAATAGTTTATATGAGCATTCCATTCGGGAATACACATCACTAGTGTGAAAATTGAACCCATCACCCCGTAATCCAATCCATCTATGCAAAATCAAGCCAATTAAATGCATATTATGAAACAACTTGAAGTGTATTTTGTGAACAATGAATGTGTATTTTATGGAGATGAATGTGTATTTTGAAGTGAATGTAACAGTTAGGCTCCGTTTGTTTTGGCTTCAAACTATTTCAGGAAATGATTTTACACCTGAGCTGTGTGTTTGGCTGTGCATGGAAAATTGCATTTTCCGAAAAACCATTAACTTTGACCGTAAAAAGATGGCTTTGACCCAGAAATGATTTTACATTTCCATTTTAACTTCAAATCATTTCCAAACCAAGCCTCATACGCAGAGAGAGAGAGAGAGAGAGAGAGAGAGAGAGAGAGAGAGAGAGAGAGAGAGAGAGAGAAACGGTGAACAAACCAAACTGAGCCCTGATCCACCACCACAGACCAAGCTCCAGTCTGACCACCATAGACCGACCCTCCATAGTCCGACCACCACAACCCAAGCTCCGATCCACCCACGATGAGTAATCTACACTCTGATTCACCCTACACTCCGATCCACCCTCCATATCAGTTTGATCCACTCTTCAATCTGATCCACCCTTTATCTCCAATTCGAGCTCCAATCCACCCTCCACTTTACCCCGACCACCTCACCTTCGGTCCATACACCTCCGACCCACCCTCTACAAAAGCCAATCCACACCCCCTCAAACCCATAAACAACCCATCCTCTGACCCACCCTCTCGGATCCGATCTATATATATATATATATATATTTTTATATATAATTATTTATTTAAATAATTATTTAGATTGGATAATTATTTATTTATTTATTTACTTTTTTTAATTATCCATTTTTATTTAATTATTGATTTAAGAATATAATTTATGCTGGTGTTACAATTATACAAAAATGCAATATGATTTGTTGGTGTAAATATTGATTGTGATGGTATTACGTTGTGTAAATATTGTTTGTGTAATGCAATGTTATACAGAACATATTGATTTGTTGATGTTATATTGATTATGTAAAGTTGATGTTATATTGTTACAGTTATACAGAGCATATAATGCAATGTGATTTGTTGGTGTCAATATTGATTGTGTAAAGTTGTATTATGTTGTGAACGTTGTTGATGTTATAGTTATACAGAAATAGAATGCAATGTGATTTGTTGGTGTAAATTTTGATTGTGTAAAGTTGTGTTATGTGGTGTACGTTGTTGATGTTACAATTATATACAAAAATATATGTGTGTAAATATTTTGGTACTCGTTATCAATATGGTTTGGATGTTTTATGTTTGTGGTTGTTTTATTTACTGTGTAATCAATAGCATGCTTGTTTACATACCTCTTAAACCATAGTGTTTGTGATTTTTTAGATGAAGAAAAAAAACCAAAGCCGCAATTCTTGCCTCAGTTGCATCTATCCTCCTTGTGGGGGCTGCATTGTTAAGGAAATTGTGGCTTAGATGTAGACGACTGCCTAAGGCACCTTATGTTAATCATACAGTAGAGAGAGAGGAATACATAAATAGTAGTCTACAAGAAAGTAAGAGACACTGTGTGAATCAAATTAGGATGAAGCCTATAACTTTCCACCACTTATGTCACATCCTCACTGGGGGGAGCACGTACGCCTGACTATTCACATGTCTGTTACGGAGCAAGTGTTCATTTTCTTACACATTATTGGTCATAATGTGAGGTTCCATGTAGTGGGTAGTTGGATCTATAGATCAACTGAGACTGTTCATAGATACTTCAAGATCGTCCTTAAAGGAGTCCTGAAATTATATAGAGCTCTAATAAGACTGCGTAGCGAAGATATACCCCCAAAGATAAGGAATAGCAGAAGGTTCTACCCATATTTCAAGGTAAATATTGCGACTTGTGTATTTTTGTAAATTGTGAAGATTTGTGTAATTTTAAACCATTATGTGTGTCGAAAATTAGGATTGTGTTGGAGTAATAGATGGTACACATGTTTGTGCATCTGTGCCACCTAAAATACAAGGAAGAATTTGTGGTCGCAAAGATGGAACCACACAAAACGTGTTAGCTGCCATTAGTTTTGACTTAAAGTTTACTTATGTATTGGCTGGATGAGAAGGGAGTGCACATGATTCACGTGTGCTAAATTATTCATTTGCTAGGCCAGGGGGATTTTCAATTCCCAAAAATATTATAGGATTACTTCACCTTTTTGGTTTATTAGTTTATTAAATATTGTGCGTTTTCCTAAGCATAATAGTGATTTGGTTTTATTTTTGAATATATGTAGGTAAATATTGCTGGGTATGTAATAAAAATGGAATATTGTCACCTTATCGGAGTGTGCAATATCACTTGAAAGAGTTTAGTGATTGTCCTCCTGAGAATGAGCAAGAATTGTTCAACCTCCGACACTCTTCATTGAGAACTACCATTGAACGAGGGTTTGGAGTGTTGAAAAAACGTTTTCAAGTGTTGGATGCAGAACCATTTTGGTCTTTTGAAACCCAAGTGAAAGTAGTGTTAGCATGTTATGTGGTTCATAATCACATTATAGGGGTCGAACTAAATGACCACATTATGGAAGATGCAATAAACCAAGTAGAGTCTAGTGACCCCCAACAAGAAACACAATCACGTCGGGAGTCCATTGAAGACAGTGGACTGTGGAATGCTAAGAGAGATGAGATATGCCAAGCTATGTGGTCTGATTATACCAGGAGTGGAGAGTAGTACTTTATTTAGATTTCTATGATTGTAATATGTATTTTTTTTTTTTTGGTAAAGACAATGTATTTACTATAGACTTCTGGTGGTGTAATGAAAAAGTATTTTCAGCATTACATTGTTATTTGATGGTATTACATTGTCATTTCCAATGTTAGCATGTTTCATTCTGTTGTGCACATCTATAAGCGTGGTTGTATGTGTGTTTGATTTGTTATTCATATTCCGAGCGTAATTACTAAATGCTACTCTCATTTTTAAATGCTACTCTCACTATACAATTTCCATATGTAGTAATGTCAAAGGACAAAGAGAAGGTGAGCAGCAGCAAGTAGTTTAGGTGGTTGCTGCCCATGCACTCAACAATGCTTAGGATACTTGCGCAGGACGCTGTAAAGGGCAACAAGCCGTCTAGCACTTTCAAGGCAGGCTCCTTTGCTCTTGTAGCGAAGGAGATAATTGCCCAATTTAGGGTTGAGTGTCACCCCTCTTATGTTGACAATCGGATGTGGACTCTAAGGACCATGTGGTCCACTATTTAGACTATTAGAAAGAAGAGTCGCTTTGGCTAGGATGATAACCTAAAAATGATAACATGCGACGCAAAGACATACCAAGAAGAAGTCATGGTATGGCTTCCAACTAGATTTTCTTAATATAAATGATAATATATGTTTTTGCCTTTTATATGAAATTTATAGTGTCATTCTTTTAGGATTCCATTGCTTTTATAAGGTTTTTCAAATATAACTTTCATGTGCGGATCTATTGTAAAATCTGGTCTAGCATTTGTACATTGTATTTTTTGTTGTACTTATCTTCAAAATCATAGGTTATGTCTCCTGTTCCCTAACAAATTTTTTTGTTTATCATTGACCTAAATCATTTAATGGCATCTATATTGAATTGAATATTGAATTTATGAGTGAAGTGATTATTGCATTATTATTATACGTTCCTTTCTCCCTTACAGGCGCATCGAAAGCATGTGAAGTATCTAAACAAAAAAATTGAGATATATGATGAATTAGCTATTGTTGTAGGGAAAGACACAACCACAAGTGGCTTTTCTAAGTCCTATGTGGATATTGAGAATGAGCCAGACAATGGGGACAGTGTTGAGTTTGTTGCAGACAATGTGGAGGAAGGTGTGGTCGAGAAATGGAAGAATGCAATCGTGTCATCCACCACTAGGTCAGCAATTTCCAAGTCTTGCAAAAGAGGGCGTGCACCTTCTAATGCTAATGATAGTGTGCTGACTGATCTGTCTGATCAGTTGAAGGAAATAGCTATGGCTCTAAAAGAAATCAACCGGGGCCCAGTGGATTACACAGCTTTACAATGAGGTCATGGCTATGATGACAGATGGATATAGCAAAGACATGCTCGCAACTACGTTTGACCATCTTTGTAAAAATGAGAAGGCAGCACGGGGATTTCTAGCCAAGAATGCTAGGCCGAGAAAGCTGTGGTTGGATGATTTTTTTTTCTCACAACTTTGACTTGTCTGTTTCATGTTGACTGTGACGATAGCTTTAGAAATTAACTTTTGTTGTAGTACTAATATTGACCTATTATTATATTATATATGTAGTCTTTTATATTATTGGGACGACACAATTGCCCAAATTATGTATTTGTACTGTTCAGATACCATGAGTAAGTATCATTTTTGTACACCATGGAGGTGTAATGCCAATGGTGAACGATTGATGTGGTTATTTTTATATAAATATTATGAGTATATTTAAATGATTATTTTTTATTTTGAAGTGGATGATTATTTTTGTACTGTTACAGATATGTCTAGGCAATGCAGGTGCTTAAATTTAGATGATTATTTTTTATGTTGAAGTGGATGATTAATTTTGTACTGTTACAGGTTTATCTAGATAATGCAGGTGCTTGAATTTGTAAGGCATTTCATATTTTCCGTAAAATGATCCACAAACCAAACATGGGAATTGATTTTCCGTAAAAAACAAATTCCATTTTTCGTAAAATGTTTGACCGAACCAAACATGGGAATTGATTTTCCGTAAAACAGAAAGCATTTTCCATAAAATGTTTGAACGAACCAAACACCGGAATTGATTTTCCGTAAAACAAATTCCGAGACAATCGAACAACTTGAATACATTTTCCTTTCCCGAAAATAGCATTTTTGGAAAATATTTATTTTTCAAAAAATATTTTACATGAACCAAACACAGAAAGTTAAAAGTCGACAAAAGTACAGCATATATTAACTGGAGTTAAACTCGTAAATTTTTTTGCAATCAAATAAGAAACTTATATTTGAATCTTAACTACATCAAAAACAAATTAGTGTTTTGATTTAATGATTTAATGAAGCATATATCATAATTACCTAACAAAAATCACTTTAAAAAACTATACATAAACTGATGAACTAATGGAACTAAGTTAACTCAAATGCATTAATAGTACCCCATAATTAATAAAATCCCAATCAGGATGCGATTGTAGATTGTCAAACAATTCAACTTGCACTAGAATCTTTAAGTAGTGCGTTTCGGGTTGGATCTAAATTTAATGATTTATACTTTATCTTTTTGAAATTTTCATGATATATCATATATTATCATTGTTATATGTTGGAACACATCATTACTGCTGATGATTTTTCACTTTATTATTTTTTTATATAAAAAGAATCTTATGGTTTTTTTTATTTAACTTACAATCCAATTTGAAAGACTATCTTTTCAATCCTACATAAGATCTCAATTTGAAAACCATGCTAATACCACATATCTAATCAGAAAATAATAACTTAAGGTTTAAAATTGCGAATAATGTTTTGTTTTACTTTACTCTTAAGTATTTACTTCTCTTTCCAATGTGCTTGTGAATAATGTTATACCAAACAAAAACAAAACATAAAATTTTAAAAAATAAAAAATAAAAACCATTTTTACAACTTGCTAAGTAGATAAATAATAATTAGAATAATATAATTTTTTACATGAACCCACTATAGACATTATTTTTATTATAGGACAAAACTTAAATACAATACTTTAGATGCTATTTTTTAGGTTCCTCTCTTAAAATTCAGCCATGTAGCTACTTAACTAAAAAATACACTTTCATCTCATGACAAAAAATCCACATGGCAGAATCTTCAGAGGGGAACCTAAAAAATAGTACCTAAATATTGTACTTAAGTCATAATTTAGTAATGTTTATTGCATAATTTAAAAGAGAGATTTAGGGTTCAATTCACTATAGGTGAAAGACTTATAGAATGAGGGATTCTTCTTTTTTTTCTTTTTTCTTTTTTTCTTTTGAGAAAGACACAAGACTGAAACACACGAACACAGGGGAGTGGGAACTCGGGTTTAATATCACACAACATACAAAAGCTGGTAACTCTTGAATGCTGTGTAAAGGCTTTAAACCCATTAGGAGACACACACCTGGGCGATGTGGGACAAACCTACTTGATTGCTTTTTTTTAGAAAGACACAAGACTAAAACACACACACTCAAGGAAGTGGGATTCTTCTATAACATGTTTTTGAAAGAAAAAAATTAATAATAATAATAATTGTAGGGTGATTGGGCCTAGGAATCCATCATTTGTTTGTGTTATGGGTCTGTGTCCAATTCGAGGACAAGGGGCTATCTGAGGAGAAGAAATCTTTATTAGAAAGGACTGTTAAGAAATAGAAGTTAGTTTTGACCATAATGGCCCAAGAGGGTGGGCCGAGGATAAATATATCCTCGACTAACCAATGCTGAGGTCCAAAAAGGTTGTCTATCACTCAGGATGATGTTCCAAGAAGTCTCGTCGGTGTTGATAAGCCTTGTAAGAGTGGTGAACGTACAGGGCAATGCCCTAAAATATCTAAAGTGGCTGCTACCTCCGCATTAAATACACTGCAGTTAACACCCTGACTGCATTAATGTGGAGGTGATACCTAAACAATAGATTTCAACCTTACAGCTACTACATGATGACTTATGGAAGGGGATGATGGGACAAGTATCCACACCAACCATCTAGCATGCACATGAAAGGTGGAAATGAAAAGGAAGAGGGTATAAATAAAGAAGGGAGCAACAAGATTAAGGAGAGGGAATTGAAGAAAGAAACACTGTAGCCTTTAGGAACTAAGTTTGTAACCGAATTTGAGAGAAATATATAAGAACAGACATCCTCAAACTTTGCCGAGGACGATTTTTCTTCAACACAAGTCTTCTTCTTTTCATTCTCTTATCATCTGATTTCATTCCAGCGTTTGTTTGATTAACTAAAACTCAGTTTTCCAACTCGTTCTCTATAAATTTATTGTTTTGAATTTTTTGAGTCTAACTCCATCCACGTAATGAGCTAGGAGTTCAAATCTGGTCCTTACAATAATAATAATAAAAAGTGTATAGTAACTTATAAGTCATAACCATAAAAGATAAAAATACACTTGCACGGTCATTTTGGCTACACGACAAATTCGACAATCTTTATGTATGGATTAGTTCGGCACAATTTTGGCAGATTTGATGTATGGGCTGTGGAGTATTGGACAGGTTAGTTGATATTTGGTGATGATGACTGGCTTGGGGACCGGGGGTCTTTGTGTAGCCATGCACGCGAGAATGGTGGGGGTAATGGGATAGTGGGTTTTGGGATCAAATATGCCAGACGTGGTACGTGTATTGGTGGGTTTTCGCCATAGCATAAAAAATAAAAATAAAAGTCATGATTCGTCTCAGTTTTTTTTTTTTTTTTTTTATGGTCTGGAATCTGTGAGTGTTTTCATAATCAGTGATAATTTTCTGGTTCAAATTCGTAGAAATAATCGAATATTTGTTATTCTATTTGAAAATATTTTGAATGTTTATTCGTCGAATTTTAGGACAAAGCTCCCTATGTGGCTAAGGCAGAGAAGAGGAAGACTGAGTACAATAAGACCATGCAGGCTTACAATAAGAAATTGGTAATTATAGCTTGTGATTTTGTTAATTAATCATTGGAATTAGTTCATTTTTATTGTGAAATAATTGTTCAATTGTGATTTAATAGGCTGAGGGAGGAAATGGAAACGATGAGGAAGAGTCCGACAAGTCCAAGTCTGAAGTGCACGATGATGAGGATGAAGAGGACGAGAGCGGCGAGGTTGATTTCGATATTTGAATTTCATTCTTCCAAGTTCAATTTTGACAGTTTATGTATATATTTTGAAACTGACTGAGTTTGTTTGTTTGTGTATGTAGGATGAAGATGATGATGAGTAGATTTGACTTGCACGGAGGGAAGAGAGCAATTGGTGTAGTAGTTATTGTTGCTTAGGACTTTGCATTTCAAATTTGACTCTCTTTTGTCTTCGATAAATAGCTGCTTTTTTATTTTGCTTTAATGGTAGGAAGGAATTAGAATTAGAGAAAAAAGAATGGGGGATTGTTTTCAGGTTCTGCCTGATTTCCAATATGGTTCTGTACCTAATATTTTCAATGCTCAATCATTTAGTTTGACATTTGCCCTATGCTTCTTTAATCATTGCTCTTCATTTCTCGCTTTTAAGTTGTCTTATGGAGTAGTGTGTAATTTTGGTTCACTGAATTACCTTGAGGAATTAAAGTCTTGGGGGTTGGCCTCGATTGGAAACTTCTCTGGTGTGGTAAAAACTTGGGGCATTATTATTGCGCTATGGGAATGTTTATACTTTTGAGATGTTGACTTTGGATATGGGCCTTTTTTAGCTGAATTCGTTTTGTATGGGGTAGTTATAACTTTTAGATACTGCTCAACGTCCCTTTTGTTGTGGCTGATGTCGATTTGTTTGACTTCGTGCTCTCTTCTCCCTGCCCCAGGAGGGCCCTCTCTTGTTACAATTATCATAGTGGAACTCTGTTGTCAAACTTTTGCCCAATGATTTCGTATGAATTTTAGCCTGAAAGTCTTGGTTTATCGTTTTTTCCATCGTCAGTGTATAAAATCTTTCGTCTCCTTTCCTGTGGCAATTGGTTCATCTAATATTTTGTTCAGTTTGTTAGGAAATGTCAAATGGTTCCTCCCCCAACTCCTTTTGGCTTTAGTGAATAGTAATGAGTAAGGATGGATTAATCTATTCGGAATTTGATTCGGTCAACGTTCTGGAACGTAACGATATTTGTTAAATTCGGTCTGAGAATGTGTTTTTTGAGTTTGTTGATTTTAACTTTCAAGAGGCATAAATTCCATTTCCACCTCTTTTTTTGGGGAAAGGGTGCATTACGTACAAAAACTATAAATCAAGTGGAAGTGCAACAAAGGTTGAGGTTCGATACAAATGTAAATTAAAAGTAAGGTGATAGTTACTTTACAAGTATAAGTGTTTATGGGGCATAAAGAGTAAGGTTTGGGGTTCAAGTCTTTTGAATGGAGATTTATACATATTTTGATTAAGCTAAAATTTCTATCTTTTATAAATAATAAAAAAAAGTTGGCTTTTATCGTTTTGATGGGTAGACTAAAACGTGATGGTGAAAATAATGTTGTGGTTCGGCATTTTTATTAATTTATTCGATGAAAGGTCAGGTGTCTTATATAATTTGCTAGGGGATGATAACATATATGGAAGAAAGTTTGAGCGAGGATAAGAATAGTCGGAATATTTTTGAAATCCCTTCTATTTTTAGTATTGTTTTCACTTTTCACTAATGAAGAGTCATAACATGAAGGATGGTGTTACTCTCAAGGGTCATCGAAGATGAATCATGCAGTCCAAATAATGTATAATATCCTATCGTGAAACAAAACATTATTTTTTGAGGATGGAATAAAGTACATGCATCATGCTACGGTGTGATCTTTATTTACTTAACTGAGACGAATAATAAACCAAAACAGCCTTAATATTTTTTTAGTGAATTAACTAAATTACTACTATCTCAACTGATATATGATTTTAGGTCTTTGATTGACTATGTTACTTCTTTTTTTTAATTGGTTCAACTATTTTGTTTTTGTTGTTTCTGTTGATTGGAGCACTTAATTGTTTTGTTGTTTCTGTTGTTGTTGTTTAGCTCTGAAGGGGGTAGATGGCGGCCGTGTGATGGCAAATGGCAAGAATGTGGATGTCAAATCTTTCGAAAGCAGACATTTAGGGTATTCAGTATCAAAAACTTTCTTGGGGTGTTTGAGTCCAAGATTCAGGGTTCGAATGATTTAGACATTTAGTTGGGTTTATATATTTATGAAAGTTTTTAATAGAGTGGATGCAGAGCAAATCTTTTAGAAGCAGACATTCAAGTATTCAGTCCTAGAAATTTCCTTGGAATGTATTGGGTCCAAAATTCAGGGTTTTCGAATGATTTAGACATTTAGGGACAAAATTGGGAAATGCCCCATTTGGGTAAAAATAGCAGCATAATGCCCTTTTCTCCAAACTATATAGGGAAATGCCCCTCTTTTATAACTCGATTTTCTCAAAATCGAGTTATAAAAAAAAAAAATTCTGGAGCCCTATAGCGGCGTTTTTAAGGACCTATAGTGACATTTTCAGGATCTATAGTGACGTTTTGTAACTTGATTTTCATAAAATCGAGTTATAGGCAATTTTTTTAATTTTTTTTACCTATAACTCGATTTCTTATAAATCGAGTTAAAAAACGCCACTATAGATCCTAAAAACATCACTATAGGCTCCTAAAAAACGCCGCTATAGGGCCTAACTCGATTTTGAGAAAATCGAGTTACAAAGAGGGGCATTTCCCTATATAGTTTGGAGAAAAGGGCATTATGCTGCTATTTTTACCCAAATGGGGCATTTCCCAATTTTGTCCAGACATTTAGTGTACTCAAATAGCATCATTTTTTTAAATGAAATTATTAAGTTATTATAAAAAAAAAAAGTTCAATTTGTAAGCTTTAGATATATTTGCTCTCACGTCACTCCTGGTTTTAGAAGGTGTTCGACGCACTTGGGCATTGTCTTTTGTTGTATTTCCTCGCAATTATGTTGTGCGCGAGTGCTGTCTTGTCTAACCTTGCTAAATTAATTTGATGCAAAGTTATTTCAAAATATTTCTTGTAAAGTATTGGAACATTAATAATTTTTTGTCTATCCGATTAAACAAAATTTATGAGTTGCATGTGAAATGTTTTGGAAGAATGACATAGTGTGCTGAATTTCTAATTGTTTTTAACTGCTTAATTTTCCATGTTATAAGGAGCTTTGTTTACCACCTTGCAACCTCATCCAAGCTATAAAGAGCTTTGTTTACCACCTTCCGAAATCATCCAAACTCCACATCGTCATTGCTAATCTTGTTTTTGCTGCTACTTGGAGTGGAATCTTCTAGCTTATTACCGCTATTACCTAACCATCCTCATCCCCATTATGACTCCGATTCTGGATTCTTTTGTTTCCTTAAAGATTACCCCATTAAAACTCACCGTGTAATTATTTCGGTCAAGTGGTTTCATTTAATCCTCTAACCCAAATCTTTGTCTACTGGTAGTCGTTCCTTCTCCCTGGTGAATTCTTGGGCTCTCTCCAGTGACGATGACTGGTGGTGGCTTTTTTCCGAGTTTCTCCCATGTCAAATGGATCAAGTTATTCTCTTATTAATCTATTATTAATTTAGGATCCAGAGAAATTTTTAGATTGAAGTCTTGGTTAGAGACTAAAAAAAAA